>NW_022589754.1:629356-792712 GCF_004348235.1 Phoca vitulina | reverse complement strand
TTTTAAAAAAGGAATTGATAAAATAATATGTTGGTTGAAAAAGGAAAGAAGAAAAATTTTAAAAAAATAGAAAATGAAAAAATAAAGAAAATTTTAAAAATTCACTTTGAAAGGCTAAAGAATCATGGGAAAAAAGCCATGAATTTTATGTGCTATATTCCCCTAGCGCTGGAGTTTTGCAGGTCTCATTGATCAGTAAACTTGGTCTTGGTTGGCTGTTCTTGCTGATCTTCTGGGGGAGGGGCCTGTTGCTGTGATTCTCAAATATCTTTGCCCAAGGTGGAATTGCACTGCCCTTACCAGGGGCCAGGCTGTGTTCTGCTCGGGTTTGCTCTCCGTAGCTTTTCTTCCCTGATAGCTTTCCATACAGCTTTAGAGGATGAAAATGAAAATGGCAGCCTCCCAATCTTTAGCCCCAGAGGAGTAAAGAACTCAGGGCCCCACTCCTCAGTGTGCCTTCAAAGAAAAACAGTCAATCACTCCTATCCCCCTGGTCTCCGGCTGACTCCGTGCTCACCGAGCTTATGAACAAGTGTTTCTATCTCTGGCACACAACCCCGTTTGGAGTTTCCAAACCCAGCAGATTCCTGCAGTGTACTCCCGTGCCAGTCCTCCCCAGGGAAGGAGGGGAGTCTCCCCAGATCTGCCACTTATTGGATCCCTGCCCAAAGAGTAGCAGCCTGACTGTGCCGCAGATCACGGTTTATGGCAACCCCAAGCTGAGAGCCCACTTCTCGGCTCCGTCTTTGCAGCTGGCTTCCCCGCTGTGATACCTGGGAGCTCTGCCACACTTGGTCATCCCGGTTTTTCTGTGACCCTGAGGGTCCTGAGATCATACTGTCCCAGGGAGGGTTCCACCCCCCGCTTAGCTACTGGAGCAACATCCCTCAGCAGAGCAGACTTTTAAAAGTTCTGATTTTGTGCTCCACTGCTCTATCACTTGCTGTTAGCTGGCTGACAGAGGCTCCCTTCCCCCAAGGTCTATCTTCCCGAACATTGCCTTGTATTCACTTCTCCACACGTTCTACCTTCCATAAATTGGTCGCTTTTCTGTTCATAGGATTGCTGCTATTCATTTTTTCGATCTCCTGTTGAGTTTGTAGGTGTTCAGAGTGGTTTGATAACTATCTAGTTGAATTCCTGGGACCAGACAAAATTTAGGTTTCCTACTCCTCTGCCATCTTGCTCCTCCCACCCAAAGACCATTTGATCATGTACATGAAAATTTATTTCTAAGCTCTTAGCTCTCTATTCTGTTTCACTGGTGTGTATGTCTGTCTCTGTGCCAATAGAACACTGTTTTGATTACTGTAGTTTTGTAGTATGTTTTGAAATCAAGAATTGTGAGTCCTCCAACTTCCTTCTTTTTTCAAATTGTTTGGCCATCTTGGATCCATTAAGATTCCATCTGTATTTTAGGAGTTTTTCTATATTTGCATAAAATGTTGTTAAGATTTTGGTAAGGATGGTATTAAATTTATAGATTTATTTGGGTAGTGTGATGGTTATTATTACTTTTCAGCTTGACTGGGCCTCAGGTGCTCAGATATTTGATTTTTACCCATTATTCTGGGTGCATCTGTGAAGTTGTTTGTGGATGATATTAACATTTGAATTGGTAGACTGAGTAGAGCAGATTGCCGTCCCTAATGTGGAAGCGCCTCACCCAATCAGTTGAAGACCTGAATAGAACAAGAAGCCTGAGTAAGAAAGAACTCCTCCTCCCTGAATCCCTTTGAGCTAAGGCTTTTTTTTTTTTTCCCTCTGCCTTCAGACTTGAACTAAAGTTTTGGTTCTTTTTGGGTCTAGATCCTGTTGGACTCAGGTTTCCAGCTTGTTGACCATAAATCTTGGGACTTGTCAGTCTCTACAATCACATAAGCCAATTTCTTATAATGATTCTCTTAAGTATCTACTATCTATTTATCTATCATCTATATCTATCTACATCTATACAGATAGGTAAATATAGAGATGAAAATGATAGATAGATACAGATATATATCTTATTGGTTCTGCTTTCCTGGAAAACCCTGACTAATACAGGTAGTATGGACATTTCAACAATATGAAGTCTTCCAATACATGAACACAAGATATCTTTCCATTTATTTACTTAATCTTATTTACTTTTTTATTTACTTTTTTTCTTATTTACTTTTTTCCAGCAATGTTTTTTAGTTTTTAGCACACAAGTGTTATGCCTCCTTGGTTAATTTTATTTCTAAATATTTTATTTTTTTTTTATGCTGTTATAAATGGGATTTTTTTAAATGTCTTTTTTGAATGTTCGTTGTTAGTGAATAGAAATGCAACTGATTTTTATGTGTCAATTTTGTATACTGTAACTTTGCTGAATTCACTTATTATTTCAAACAGGGGTTTTTTGTGGAATCTTTAGGGTTATCTACAGATAAGTTTCTTTTGAACTTATATTACCTACTAATTCTGGGATAAGTGGAGCTGCTCTTGGTGCTCATACCATCCAACAACAAAGTAGAATTATTAAAGCCGATGAAGAAATGTCCAAATCCTTTATTAAAATCATTCAATAAATGAAAGAAAAATTAAAGTAGTCAACAATATTTACTAGGATATTTAAACAAATGTCGTGGTCTCCACTGAGTTATTTTCTTGGTTATCTCATTTAACCTGAGGTGATTTGACTAGAAATTGATTTCAAGTTTTATTCATATTAATTATAATATGATATTTAGTTATCAGGCTCTTATAATGCCTAATCAATTAAATCCAATTAAATAAAACTTGGAACATTTCAGTCATTGGTTAACAATCACAGATGAATTTTGACAAATCAGAAGACTGCAACTTAGATATTTGACCAATGACAGCTTTCAAGTCCCCATCCCTCCCTTTTCCATTTTGCCCCACATCTAGGCAGTCTGATAAGCCTGCCCACACTCTCTGTCCCTTAGCACTGGTGGAAATTTCAAACCTGGTCCCTCTGCAGTCTCACTCCCTAACCACAATAAAAACCCAAAGACACCTGTTTCACTCCTTGCTTTTGTTTCATTCCACATTGAACCTCAACCCGTCTTTGGAGAATCTTTTTGCTTTTACTATGTGAGTAATAACCATTTCATATTCATAGGTGGCTATGTGTCACTTGTCCTGCCATACAAAATTCCTGGACAGGGGATGCCCAGAATCCAGCAGTGGATGGTAGACACCAAAATATAACGACAGATTCAGACTTCCTGTGTGGTAATAAAGCCTCCTTAGAGTCCTCTGAAAGAGTAGATTTACATCTCTTCAGATTCTTCAGACATCCTTAGAGCAAAACATTCTCTCTCTAATATTGATCATGTCTCAAACTTAATTTTTTGTGCAAGTTTAATACACTAATTCTTTACTTATTGATGAAGATGGGGAATAGCTAAATGAATGGAGGAAACAGGATCTTATTCTGACACCCCAAGAAGACCATCCTGTGAATCTCTTGTGAAATAGTTTTGCTGGTCTTTCTTCCCAGAGGCAATACCTTAATATCACCATGTAACATAGAGAGCATGATCTATATTTCTGTGGGGACTTTTTTGGGGGGGAATTTCATAATATTTTATCATCCTCTGAGTTTTGTGGGGTGTAAAGGGAGTGGGTATCAACTTAAGAGCATGGGGCACAGGAGTAGGTGAGTATGAAATTTATATTTGGGAGAGGCATTTATTCACAGATAAAGTGGTAATACCTGAGCCAATTTGATGACAATGGGGACTAAAAGCATGAGTTGAGTTCTTAAGACTCTATAAAGGAAGAATCCCCAGAATGTGTATCTGAGTTTGTGGTTTAAAGAAGAGTCAAAGATGACACTGAGATGTTGACGCTCATAAACCCAGGAGTAGTTCAGAAGAATAAGTACACTTTAGTAGGAAGATGAGTTCATTTTTGGACTTACTGAGTATGAGGTATCTGAGGAACATCCAAATGGAGACACTCAGCAGGTAGGTGGAAATGCTGTGGGGCCTGAAAACACAGTCTGTGGTTATGAAATGTTAGTTCACAAAATAGGTGTCCATAAATCCCACCATGTAAGACTTGCTTTCTTTTATGCCAATTCCTAAGGCAGATCTTAACTAAGATATGGTTGCTTAATTAATGCTCCAAGGAAGAAAATGATGAGGGTAAAGATTTGTTGTCCTGAACAAAAAGATTTATTATGGAAATTAACATAGAATATAGCTTTCATATGAAGCTGCACAGAGCCAGCTACTAGATTTCCATGATTATTCAGGACCTATGTAGTAGGTGCTATGTCACAGTCTGATATCCTAACTAATGCTGAGGTTATCCTTTAGATTTGGTTTGCACATGGTATAACTTCTTAGATTTGAAGTTGCTCTAAGAGATATTGCTGTCTCTCATAGGTCAAAGGCAGATGCTGGTACCAGAAGAAATAACACTATCAAATGTTGCAGGATTTTTTTCTATGAATTTCATCTAGCATTGTTTTACACAAGAAGTCCTGAGCCAAAAAAAGGGAAATTAATAGTGAAAATATTCTCAGCTAGATGGCAATAGTCTTTTTTGATTGAATCAAGAACTCTACTATATAGCTAAATTTATCCCTTGAAATTTTCATTTTCTGTGAATGACACTGCACTCCTCCCCAAGATTAGAGAGGGCTGGCTGCAGCTAGAGCATACATCAGTGTGCATGCAACTTTCAAACATTCCCTTTTTCATTGCTTTCTGAATAGCCTGGCTGTTCTCTTCCAAGACAGAGAAAAATGATTCCCTAGAAATGGAACCTCCTCATCTCTATGTGGCAAAGAGCTCATATTCATCTTCTCAGCTTCTTATAGTTTCAGAAAAGATAGTTATTGTTAGCATGGACTATTCTTGGAACCAAAAATGCTATGGTTGGGGCATTTCATCAACCAAATCACAGTTGTTCTGCCTTCCCATAAGTGATGCACTGTCATCCTCACCTTCTATTAGATTGCCCCAGGAAAAAAGCGTTTGCTATAACTAAATGGTTTCATATAGAATCTTTACTTGTCTAGGGCTTTGGCTTGTAACAAGTCTTTCTCTTCCAGTATGGTGATGCACAGTACACCTGAAGCCCCAAGCAGTACCACAAAACATCCAGGTTATGTATGTATGTATGTATGTATGTATGTATGTAAGAGTTGCACACTAATTTTTTTTTAAACGTTGAAAATTACACTCTTCCTGCAATGACGTGGATGGAGGTAGAAAGTATAATGCTAAGTGAAATAAGTAAGTCAGAGAAAGACAAATACATGATTTCTCTCATATGTGGAATTTAAAAAAAACAAATGAGCAAAGAAAGAGAGGGAAGACAAGAAACAGACTCTTAACTATTGAGAACAAAAATGATGGTTACAAGAGGGAAGGGGATGGGTGGATGGGTTAAATAGGTGATGGGAATTAAGGAATGCACTTGTGATAAGCACTAACTGATGTATGGAACTGTTGAATCATTATATTGTACAACTGAAACTAGTATAACACTGTATGTTAATTATACTGGAATTGAAAAAAAAAAAAAACTGATGAGTTCAGTCTCCTGCTCCTACAGAGTTGTTTTTGTTTTTTTTTTTTCAAGTGACACATAGTCCACTGTTCTATATTGTCTCCTTTAAATGATCAAGGGCATAAATTTGATACTTCTAATGAGTTTAATAAACCTCCTGTCTGGGACATTCTTCTTAATAGCTAGCCTAAATGTATCAAACAAAAAAAAATAAAAATAAAAAATAAAGACATAGTAAGTTTGAATAAGTGTAGCTATTTCTTTGTTAGTCATAGTAAATTTTATTTTTAAAAATTTATAATAGTAAGTCTTTCTAGCAGTGGTTAAGAGTTGTACATAGCCAAGCAGGTCTTGGTTAAAATTTCATTCTGCCACTTACCAGTTCTGAAACCTTGGACAAATCTTTAACTACACCTAAGCTTCATTTTGCTCAATTATAAGTAGGAACAACTGCCACAATAACAAAACATCACATCTTTTAAAGAGGTTCATTTTGAGAATTAAATGAGAAAATAAAATAAGTACCAGTACAGCACCTGGCATAAACACTAAATAAATGGTATTTTTGTGGCAGCGTAAAATTTTGTGATAACTAAAGTTTTCCTTTCCTGCATTTTTCTGCTTCTGTGAGACCCTCCACCTACTGAATTGCTGGCTTTCAAAAAATCTGTAGACATTTTTCACCCAAAGGAATGAGGACACAAAGGAGTCCCACCAAAATAGTCATTTGAGTGTCTAAATAATTTTTTAAAGATTTTATTTAGTTAGTTATTAGAGAGAGAGAGAGAGAGAGCACACGATAGATAGAGATAGAGAGCAGGAGCAGGGGAGGAGGGAGAAGCAAACTCCCTGCTGAGCAGATGTGGGGCCCGATCCCAGGACCCTGGGATCATGCCCTGAGCCGAAGGCAGATGCTTAACTGACAGAACCACACAGGTGCTCTTGAGTTTCTAAATAATTTTTTAAAAACTTAGCAGAGGAGCACCTGGCTGGCTCAGTAAGAAGAGTGTGCAACTCTTGATCTCAGGGTCATGAGTTCGAGCCCCATGTTGGGTGAAGATATTACTTAAATAAATAAAATTTTAAAAAATAAAAACTCCTAGCAGAGATTATAGCTTTGAAAATCAAGGCACTTTTGAATTGCAAAAGCTAAGCTTTCTGATGAACAAGAGTTTCCTTATTTTGTTTGTTTTACTCTCAAAAGCTTGATTTTTCAATCAAGAGTCTGGCAGAAGACATGAACAGACACTTTTCCAAAAAGGACATACACATGGCTAACAGACACATGAAAAATGCTCAACATCACTAACCATCAGGGAAATACAAATCAAAACCACAATGAGATACCACCTTACACCAGTTATAACGGTAAAAATTAACAAAACAGGAAACAACAAATGTTGGAGAGGATGTGGAGAAAGGGGAACCCTCTTACACTGTTGGTGGGAATGCAAGTTGATACAGCCACTCTGGAAAACAGTATGGAGGTTCCTCAAGACATTAAGAATAGAGTTACTCTATGACCCAGTAATTGCACTACTAGGTATTTACCTCAAAGATACAGATGCAGTGAAAAGAAAGCAATGCACCCCAATGTTCATAGCAGCAATGTCCACAATAGCCAAACTGTGGAAGAAGCCGAGGTGTCCTTCAACAGATGAATGGATAAAGAAGATGTGGTCCATATACACAGTGGAATATTATTCAGCCATCAGAAAGGATGAATACCCACCATTTGCATTGACATGGATGGAACTGGAGGGGATTATGTTGAATTAAGTCAAACAGAGAAAGACAATTATCATATGGTTTTACTCATATGTGGAATATAAGGAATAGCACGGAGGACCATAGGGGAAGGGAGGGAAATCCTAAAGGGGAGAAATCAAAGAGGGAGATGAACCATGAGAGACTATGGACCCCGAGAAACAATCTGGGGGTTTGAGTGGGAAGGGAGGTGGGGGTAGGGGATAGCAGGGTGATGGGTATTGAGGAGTGCACGTGCTGTGATGAGCACTGGGTGTTATACTTAACTAATTAATCATTGAACACTGCATCAAGGACTAATTATGTACTATACAGTGGCTAACTGACCATAATAAAAAAAAAAGAGGCTAGGGACTTTTGAAGTCTAAAGGACTATTAAAGTTTATCCTAAAGTGTAAGTGTTTATACAATAATATATTGTAGTTTACAGCCATGGTTCTGAGAGTGCCCTGGACCAGCAGTACCAACATCACTTCGGGGCTTGTTATAAGTATAAAACCTTGGGCCCCATTGCAGACCTACTGAATCAGAAATTCTGGAGTGCAAACAAGCACTGTGTTTTAAGAAGCCCTCCAAGTAATTCTGATTCATGCTCAAGTTTGAGAAGCTGGCATATAGTATTCGTATAGATTAGAGAAGCTTACATGATGAAGTTAGAAGTAGGTTTCCCACGTAAAATAAGCCAAAACCAATGGTCAAGGAACAAAAAGAGAATTGGGTTGCCATAACAAAATATCACGGACTGTGTGGCTTACCCAACAGAAAGTTATTTTCTCACAGTTCTAGAGGCTGGAAAGTCTAAGATAAGGTTCCAGCAGGGTTTGGTTTCTGGTGAGGACTCTTCCTGGATATTAGAAAGAATTCCCCAGCCAGGAGATCTATTGAAACCTTGTTCATTCATGCCCTTGATCATTTAAAGTGAACAATATAGAACACTGGATTATGTGTCACTTGAAAAAAAAAAAGAAAATCCATATGTGTAGGAAATTGAACTCATCATTTTTTTTAAAATTCCAGTATAATTAACATACAATGTTATATTAGTTCCAGGTGTACAATATGATTTATAGATTACTCAGTGCTCATCACAATAACTGTACTCTTAATCCCCTTCACCTGTTTCACCCATCTACCAACCCACCTCCCCTCTGGCAACCATTAGTTTGTTATCTATGTTAAGAGTCTGGTTTTTGTGTGCCTCTTTGTTCATTTGTTTTGTTTCTCAAATTCCACATATGAGTTAAATCATATATTTATCTTTCTCTAAATGACTTATTTCAGTTAGTATTATACCCTGTAGATCCATCTATGTTGTTACAAATGGCAAAATATCATTCTCTTTCATGCCTGAGTAATGCATTATATACATATATACCACATCTTCATAATCCATTCATCTATCAATAAACAATTGGTTTGCTTCCACATCTTGGCTATTATAAATAATGCTATAATAAATATAGGGGTGCATATATGTTTTTGAATTAGAGTTTTTTTTTTCCTTCGGATAAATACCCAGTAGTAGAATTACTAGATCATATGGCAATTCCAATCTTAATTATTTTTTCAATTTTATTTTAATTCCAGTATAGTTAACATACAGTGCTATATCAGTTTCAGGTATACAATATAGTGATTCAACAATTCAATATATTACACAGTACTCATCAAGATAGGTGTACTCTTAATTTTTTTCACCTATTTCACCCCTTCTCCCCCCCCACCTCCCTTCTGGTTACCATCTGTTTGGTCTCTATAGTTAAGTCTATTTTTTGGTTTGTCTTTTTTTTCCTTTGTTCATTTATTTCTTAAATTCCACATATAAGTGAAATCATAAAGCATTTGTCTTTCTCTGACTTATTTAGCTTAGCATTATAGTCCATTCATGTTGCTGCAAATAGCAAGATTTCATTCTTTTTTATGCCTGAATAATATTTCATTATTCATTATATATATATATATATACCATATATTCTTCATCCATTCATCTATCAAAGGACATTTGGGCTGCTTCCATAATTGGTTATTGTAAATAATGCTGCAATAAGCATAAGGGTACATATATCCTTTAAAATTTGTGTCCTTATATTCTATGGGTAAATACCCAGTAGTGCAATTACTGGATCATATATGGCAGTTCTATCTTTAATTGTTTGAGGATACTCCATACTGTGGCTGCACCACCTTGCATTCCCACCAGAAGTGCATGAGGGTTCATCTTTCTCCACATGCTCACTAACACTTGTTATTTCTTGTCTTTTTGATTTTAGACATTCTGACAGGTGAGAGGTGATATGTCAATGTGGGTTTGACTTGAATTTCCTTGATGATTAGAGATGTTGAGCATCTTTTCATGTGTGTTCTGGCCATCTGTATGTCTTTGGAAAAATGTCTATTCAGGTCCTCTGCCCATTTTTAATTGGATTTTTTAATTGGTGTTGAATTGTATAAGTTCTTTATATATTTTGGGTATTAACTCCTTGTCAGATATATCAATTGCAAATATCTTCTACCATTCAGTACACTGTCTTTTTGATTTGTTGATGATTTCCGTTTCTGGGAAAAGCTTTTTATTTTGGTGTGGTCCCAATAGTTTAATTTTGTTTTTGTTTCCATTGAGAAAGGAGACATATCTTAAAAAATGTTTTCATGGCTGATGTCAAGGAGATTACTTCTTATAATTTTTAAAGGAATTTTATGGATTCAGGTCTCACATTTAGGTCTTTAATCCATTTTGAGTTTATTTTTGTGTATAGTGTAAGAAAATGGTCCATTCTGGGTGCCTGGGTGGCTCAGTTGGTTAAGCGACTGCCTTCGGCTCAGGTCATGATCCTGGAGTCCTGGGATCGAGTCCCGTGTCGGGCTCCCTGCTCAGTGGGGAGCCTGCCTCTCCCTCTGACCCTCTCCCCTCTCATGCTGTTTCTCTCTCTCTCTCTCAAATAAATAAATAAATAAAATCTTTTAAAAAAAAGTTAAAAAATAAAAAAATAAAATAAAACCCAAAACTTAAAAAAAAAAAGAGAGAAAATGGTCCATTCTTTTGCATGAAGCTGTCCAGTTTTCCCAACACCATTTGTTGAAAAGATTGTCTTTCCCCATTGCATATTCTTGCTTCCTTTGTCATAGATTAATTGATCATAAAAGCATAGGTTTATTTCAGGTGTCCTTATTTTGCTTTATTGATGTATGTGTCTATTTTTGTGCCAGTACCATGCTGTTTGGATTATTATAGCTTTGCAGTTTATTTTGGAATCTGGGGCTGTGATACCTCCAGATTTGTTCTTCTTTCTCAAGATTGCTTTGGCTGTTCAGGGTCTTTTATGGTTACATACAAATTTTAGGTTATTTGCTCTAGTTCTGTCAAAAATGCTATTGGTGTTTTGATAGGGATTGTATTAAATCTATAGATTTCTTTGGGTAATATGGACATTTTAACAATATTGGCTTTCCCAATCCATGAGCATAGATAACTTTCTATTTGTGTCATCTTCAATTTCTTTCATCAGTGTTTTATATTTTTCAGAGTACAGGTCTTTCACCTCTTTGGTTAAATTTATTCTTAAGTATTTTACTCTTTTTGGTGCAATTGTAAATGGGATTGTTTTTGTAATTCATTTTATGCCACTTTATTATTAGTGTATAAAATGCAACAGATTTATATACATTAATTTTGTATCCTATGACTTTGCTGAATTCATTTATCATTTCTACTAGGTTTTTTGTGGAGTTATTAGGGGTTTCTATATATGGTAACATGTCATCTGCAAATAGTAACAGTTTTACTTCTTCCTTACCAATTTAGATGCCTTTTATTTTTTTCTTGCTTGATTGCTGTGGCTAAGTCTATCAATAGTAAGTGGAAACAAAGTAGTGAGAGTGGATATCCTTGTCTTGTTCCTGATCATAGAGGGAAAGCTGTCATTTTTCACCATTTAGTATGATGTTAGTTGTGGGTTTTTCATATATAGCCTTTATTATGTTGAGTTATTTCCTCTAAACCTACTTTGTTGGGAGTTTATATTATGAACGGATGTTGTATTTTGTAAAGTGCTATTTTGTGCATCTATTGAGATGATCATATGTTTTGTATACTTTCTCCTATTAATGTGATATATCAAGTGATTGATTTGCAAATATTTAACCACACTATATCTCTGGAACAAGTCCCATGTGATTGTTGTGAATTTTTTTTAATTTTTTATTTAAATTCAATTTAATTAACATATACTGTATTATTAGTTTCAGGGGTAGAATTCAGTGAATCATCAGTTGCATATGACACCCAGTGCTCATTACTTCAAATGCCCTCCCTAATACCCATCACCCAGTTATCCCATCCCCCCATGTGAATGACTTTTTAAATGTATTATTGGATTTGGCTTGTTAATATTTTGTTGAGGATTTTTGCATCTATGTTCATCAGAGATATTGGCCTGTAGTTTTCTTTCTTTCTTTCTTTTTTTTTTTTTTGGTCATGTCTTTATCTGTTTTTGGTGTCAGGGTGATATTGGCCTTGCAGAATGAATTTGGAAGCTTTCCTTTATCTTCTGCTTTTTGGAATAGTTTGAGAAGAATAAATATTGACTCTTCTTTATTCACTTGTGAAGCCAGATGGTCCTGGACTTTTGTTCACTGGGAGTTTTTTGATTACTGATTCAATTTCCTTGCTAGTAATCAGTCTGTTCAGATCTTCTATTTCTTCCTGATTAAGTTTTGGCAGGTTATGCATTCCTAGAAATGTATTCTTTTCCTTGAGGTTGCCCAGTTAGTTGGCATATAATTTTTCACAACATTTTCTTACCATCTTTTGTATTTCTGTGGTGTCAGTTGTTATCTTTCCTCTTTCATTTCTGATTTTATTTATTTTAGTCCTCACTCCTTTTTTTATCAGTCCAGTTAAAGGTTTATCAATTTTGTTGATATTTTCAAAGAACTAGCTCCTGGTTTTATTGATCTGTTCTATTGTTATTTTAGTCTATTTCATATATTTCTGTTCTTTTTTTAGAGAGAGGGAGGGGCAAAGGGAGAGAGAGAATCTTAAGCAGGCTCCATGCTGAGCATGGAGGTCTCAACTGAGGGCTCAATCTCAATCTCATGACCTTGAGGTCATGATCTGAGCCCAAACCAAAAGTCAGACACTTAACTAACTGCACCACCCAGGAACCTTTCATATATTTCTTTTCTAATCCTTATTTCCTTCTTTCCACTGACTTTCAGTTTTGTTTTCTCTTTTTTTTTTTTCAAATTCCTTTAAGTTGTTTACTTGAGATTATTCTAGTGTTTTTTTTTTTTTTTGTGTGTGTGTGTGTGTGTGTATGTGTTTGAGGTAGGCCTGTATTGCTATAAACTCTTCTCGTAGAACAGCTTTTACTGCATCCCCCAAATTTTGGATCATTATGTTTTCATGTCCATATGTCTCCATCTGTTTTTTTTAATTTCCTCTTTGATTTTTGGTTGACTTGTTTATTTTTTAGTAGCATGTTATTTAATTGCCATATATTTTTGTACTTTCCAGATTTTTTTCTTGTAATTGATTTCTAGTTTTATGCCATCATGGTCAGAAAAGATGCATGATTCAATTTCAATCTTTTTGAATTTTTTCAGACTTGTTTTGTGGCCTAATATGTGATTTATTCTGGAGAATGTTCCATGTGTGCACTTGAAAAGAATGTATATTCTGATGTTTGGGGATGGAATGTTCTGTATATATCTGTTAGGTCTATCTGATCTAATGTTTTGTTCAAAACCAGTGTTTCCTTGTTAACCTTCTGTCTGGATGATTTATCCATTGATGTAAGTGGGGTGTTAAAGTCCCCTACTATTATTGTATTACTATAAATTTCTTTCTTTATGTCTGTTAATAGTTGCTTTATGCCTTTGGGTACTCCCATGTTGGGTGCATAAATATTTACAATTATTGCAGCTACTTGTTGGATTGTTCCCTTTATCATTATATAATGTCCTTCTTTGTCTCTTGTTACATTCTTGGCTTTAAAGACTTTTTTGTCCAGTATAAGTATTACTACACCGGGTGTCTTTTCACTTCTATTTGCATGATACATGTTTTCCCATCCCTTCACTTTCAATCCGCCTGTGTCTTTAGGTCTAAAATGAGCCTCTTGTTGGGAACATAAAATTAGTCTTTCATTTTTATCCAATCACCCTATGTATTTTGATTGGAGCATTTAGTTCTTTCAATGTAATTATTGATAGGTATGTATATACTGCTATTTATTGATAGGTATGTATATACGGCCATTTGCCAGTATGTATATACTGCCAAAACATGCTTGTTTTACCATTGTTTTTGCCATTCTTCTCTGTTCCTTTCCTCATTTGCTCTCTTCCCTTGTGGTTTGATGGCTTTCTTTTGTGATGTTTGGATTCCTTTCTCTTTATTTTTGCATATCTATTATAGTGTTTTGATTTGTGGTTTCCATTATGTTTATATATAACATCCTATGCATGTAGCAAATTATATTAACACCTACAGCAGTTGACGGTTTCTTAAGTTTGAACCCATTGTAAAAGCATTAAATTTTTACTTCACCCCCCACATTTTATGTGCATAATGTCATACTTTATATCCTTTTATTTTTGGAATACCTTGACTAATTTTTATAGGTATAATTAATTTTACTGCTTTTGTGTTTTAACCTCCATACTTGTTTTATAAGTGATTAATTTACTATTTTATTATGTTTATATTTACCTGTGAATTTTTCCCTTTCCTAATTGTCTTATTTCTGATTATAGCCTTCTCTTTCCATTCAAAGAATTGTCTTCAACTTTTATTTTTTCATGGCTAGTTTAGTTGTGATGAACTCCTTTAACTTTAGTTTGATAGGAAACTCTATCACCATCTATTCTAAATGTCAGCCTTGTTTGGTAGAGTGTTGTTGGTTGCAGGTTTTTTCCTTTCAGCCTTTTGAATATATCATGCCACTCCCTTTCCACCTGTATGTTGTTTTTTAAATATTTTTTTTAATTTTAATTGCAGTTAGTAAACATAGTGTTGTATTAGTTTCAGGTATACAATATAGTAATTCAATACTTCCATACATCATCCTGTCCTCATATGACAAGCTGCACTGCTTCTGCTGAAAAAAAAATCAGCCGATAGCCTTATGGGGTTTCTCTTGTATGCAACTCTTTTCTCTTGCTGTTTTTAAAATTATTTTAAAATTATTACAACTTTTTGCCATTTTCATTATGTATCTTGGTTTGGACCACCTTGGGTCAATTTTGTTGGAGACTCTCTCTGTGCCTCCTGGATGTTGGTTTCCTTTCCCAGATTAGAGAAGATTTCAGCTATTATTTCTTTAAAAACATTTTCTGCCCCTTCTCTCTCTGTTCTCTTTCTGGGATCCCTATAATTTGAATATTACTACACTTGAAAATGTCACTGAATTCCCTTAACCTGTTCTCATTTCTTTTCTTTTTTTTTTTTTTTTCTTTTTCCTGTTCAAGCTTGGTTGATTGTCATTACTCTGTCTTCCAGCTCACTGGTCCATTCTTCTGCTTCCTCTAGTCCACTACTTATTCTCATGTATATAATTTTAGTTATTGAGTTCTTCATCTCTGATTGCTTCTTTTTTATATTTTCTCTTTGTTGAATGTCTCACTGAAATCCTCCACTCTTTCCTCAAGTCCAATAGGTATCTTTATGACTGCTACTTTGAATTCTTTATCAGACATATTACTTATCTCCATTTCGTTTGACTTTTTTGCTGTGATTTTGTTTCATTCTTTGATTTGAGACATATTCCTCTCTCTCTCCTCATTTTACCTAACTCTCTGTGTTGGTATCTATGTTAAAAAAGTGAGGTACATCTCCTTATCTTGAAAGTAGTGGCCTTATGAAGAAGAGGTCCTGTAATGAATGCCCTGTCACACAATGTCCCCTATTCACCAGAACCAGGTACTTCAGGGGTATCTCCTCTGTGTTGTGTATGCCCTACACATGTGGTTGAGCCATGTTTGCCTTCAGTCTAGTTAGCTGCAATAGTTCTCTTTGCCTGTTGTGTACAGGATTTGGTTCCTGGCCAAGTCTGGAGCAACCTGGTCTTGTAATTGGGTCAGATTAGATGCCTCTCCTCAGCCCATTTGTTGAGACTATGACAGCACTGAAATGCAGGACACTGTCTCTGCATTGTCCCTTGAGAGGCTTTCTTTGCAGGTTGGGCCTGCAGTCAGACCAGATTTTGGACCCCAGTCTGTCTGTTATGGTTGCAGTGAGCCAGACCTACAAGGCTCTTTTTTTGTGCCACTCCCTGTGAAATTTTTGTTGGTGGGTGGAGCCATCAGTCAGATCAGATGTCTGCCCCCAGCCCATTACCTGGGCTGCAATTGAACTGTGTGTGTGGTTTTCTTCGCCTCTCTCCAGAGCAAGAATCACTTTGGAATAGTGCTGGTCATTTTTGGGACTGCTTGCCGAATGAGATGTGTGAGATACTGCTTTGGAAGGACTCCTGCTGGGTGGGGGAGTGTGGATGGGGTAGTCCACAGAAGAATGTAGGAATGGGGTGCAGGGTTCTTGCAGGTGTCTGGGTATCTGGGCTGAGAGTGGAAGGGAAATGGCACCTACCAGCTCTTTTGTTCTTGGAGAAGTCTCCTAAAGATGCCAGCCCAGCTGGTGCAAGTTCTGAGGTTAGTAAATAAATCTTTTTCATGTACACCCCAGACGTTTTTCAAACTCCTGCTCTATGCTGTATCTTGCTGGGGTTGTTATGCTGGGTCTTTAAAGGCAGTGATTCAGTTTCTTGTTGTCTTCCAGTTCTCCCAGAGCCAAGCACATACTAATTTTTAAAGTTCCTGGTATTAAGCCCTGCTGATTTTACAAACTCCCAAAGTTAAGCCAATCTGGTTCTCAAAGCTAAACGTCCTGGGGACTCATCTTCCCACTGCAGGTCTCCTGTGTCTGGAGTGTCTTGGTGTGGGGTTTATTCCTCTCCATTGTTCATGGTCATGGTGTCCCTCCCATTTGTGGTTAGACTCACTAGTTATTTTGGTTCTGGACTGAGTCTCTGCCCTTCCTACCATTTTCAGTGTGTCCTCCTCTTTACATTTAACTGCAGAGTCTGGTCTGCTAGTCTTCAGGTCATCTTCTGAGTTAGTTGCACTAATGTGGCTTTTATCTAGGTGTATCTGTGGGTCAAGATGAACTTAGGATCTTTCTATTCTGCCATCTTCACAGGCTCCCTCTGAATTCATCGGGTTTTTAAGTTTTTAAATTTTTTAATAATATACCTTGAAATCTAGTCCTCATGTTTTTTAATCAAGTTACTCATTTATTTGGTCACTGCACAGGATTTTTTCAAAGGGGGAAAAGATGCTTACTTCAGTCTGACCCATCATTCATGGGCGATTCATACTCGTAAATGGGGTTATCTGAGCCCCACCCAGATGCCAATATTATGTAGCTGTGTATCTTTCTCATTCTCCTTGATGAACACGATGCATACAACATAGCCATCTTCCAGTGGGGATAGAAACAGTGTAAAAACGAGATATGCATGTGCAAATTAAATATTGATGAATGAAACTCTGAGAGCTGAGATAAAAGTGAAGCAGAACAGGTAAATCATTCTGATACTTGTGTTAGTGCTGAAATTATGTTCTTCACTTTCTATTTTTTTTCTGCTGACAGCAGTGCAGGTGACAAAAAATACTTTCAATTTTGCTGCTGACACAGTTCTGAAGCACAAGAAGCAGTTTCTATTTTGCTGCTGAGAAAGCAAACTGCCTTCCACAGAAAGAGGAAGATATAATGTTATTGGTCTATTTATGGTGTAATATCTAATTTATGCACAAACTAGAGTAAGGTGCTGTGGAAAACAACTGGATAGAAATGCAATTAGTAAAATGTGGGTACTGTGAACTTTATTCCATTCTTTTGTTGAATTTTCTATCCCTTTACATTGATTTTGATCTCTAAATTGAGTGTAAAGATGGGAGAAGAATATGCTTGAACTTCTTGTTACTAACCTTCATTAATATATATATATATAGCTAATAACTATTGAGTTATTTACCACATACCAAACACTGTGCTGTTTTCTGATTATTCTCATAACCATCCTATGAAACAGATACCAGTATTGTCTCCACTTTTACATATAAAGACACAGGCTCAGGGAAGTTTAGTGACTTACCTCAGGTCACACAGCCAGTACATTGTGAAACTAGAATTCAAGCAGGTAATCTTATTCCAGAACCTGTGCATTTTTATAAGTATCACTTTTTCCAGCTTTATTGAAGTATAATTGAAAATGTTTAATTGTACCTATTTAATATGTACACCTTGATGATTTGATATATGTATACATATATCAAATATATGTATTGATCAAGCCAATTAACATATCCATCACCTCACATAGTTACCATTTACTATTGTGTGTGTGTGTGATGAGAACTCTTAAGATCTACTCTCTTAGAAAATTTTAAATATACAAAATGGTATTGCTAACTATAGTCACAATGTTGTATGTTAGATCTCTAGAATTTATTTATCTTGAAGAAGTGAAATTTTGTACTTCTTGACCAACATCTCCCAATTTCCTCCACCCCTAGTCCCTGGAAACCACCATTCTATTCTCTGTTTCTATGATTTGGACTATTTTAGATTCCACATATAAGTGAGATCATGCAATATTTCTCTTTTTGCATCTGGCTTATTTCACTAAACATACTGTCCCCTAGTTTCATCCATGTTGTCACAAATGGCAGAATTTCTTTCTTTTTTAAGGCTGAATAATATAATATTCCATTTTATATATATGCATATATTATGCATGTTATGATGGATGGATAAAGATTTTACATATATACTGCATATTATATATAACATGTATATTATATATATATATATATATATAATACATATATACTGCATATTATATATATAATATGTATATATGTAAAGTCTTTATCCATCCATTGATGAGCAATTATATTGTTTCCTTATCCTGGCTACTATGAATAATTTTGCAATGAATATAAGTGAACAGATATCTCTTTGAAAGAACACTGGTTTAGACAATCATCTTCCCATGAGAGAGCCTTTATGGAAGCCCAAGAATCCAGCAGAGGAGTTACAGAACATCATAGGTATAAAAGAATGTGATATAAGGTGCTTTGGAAAGGATAAGAAAAACAGTTTGACTTTACCTATATCACCCCTCCCCCAAGGCAACACAGAACACAGCTCAGTACCAAGAGAGTCATTCTCAACCTGTGACTTCTCCCACAGGAAAATATGACAACATGCAAGTGAAGTGAGGGCCTGGCTTCTCCAACTGTGTGGAATCCTGTCAAAGGGGTCCATTTCTCTTCTGCCATATCCAGAATACAAAGTTATGAGCTGCAAGAATACAGGATTTCTAGTAGTTGGGAGAACAGCAGCCAGGGCTCAGAATGGAACATATCAAAGGGACACCAACTTTAACTAACCATATAACAGACTCTATCAGAAAGCCCCCACAATACATCAAGGATGCTTTGCCTATGGATCCTGCCAACTAGCTCACGGGCACCCCCAGTGTTACATGTGCCTCACTCACACACTCACAAACCCATAGCCAGCTCTGCACATGGTTCCAACAGTAAAAGTGAGCTTTGGAAGACAGGCAATGAGTACACACAAAAATCCAGCTCAAATCTATGAGCAAAAGAGAAGCTGTTAGCACTTGATTTGGTTTTGCAGGATAGACAGAAAACACACAAGCTCAAGAATCCTCTTGCAAGAGGGAGCAAAAAGTATAGAGCAGGTATATCCATAGAAAAGGTCTGAGAAAGCCTCAGAATTCCTAGCAGGACTAATGGAAGGTATTTCTGTCCCAAAGTTAGTCAGTAAAGACTGGAGGAGGTGACCCTATATCAAATGCAAACACATAAAGGCAAGATTTCAAGGAACAAGAAAAATCAAGTAAACATGACACCACCAAAAGAACACAATAATTTTCTATTAACTGAACCCAAAGATATGAAGATGTGTGATTTACCCAATGAAAAATTCAGAACTGATGTTCTAAGGAAGTTTAATGAGCTATAAGAAACAAAGAAAGACAAATCAACAAATCAGAAAAACTATACACAAGCAAAATGAAGTTTAACATAGAGATAGAAATCATTAAAAAAAAAAAAAAAAAGCCAAACTGAAATTCTGGAGATGAGGAATACAATGAATGAAATGAAAAATGCAATAGAGACTTTCAGTAGTAGGATGGATCAGGTGGAAGAAAGAATATATGAAGCAGAAGACAGGACCTTTGAAATTATCTGGTCAGGGGAAAACAAAGAGAAGAGACTTTTAAAAAGTAAAGAAAGTCTATGTGAATTATAGGATCTCATTTAAAAAATCTACAAACATTGGAGTCCCAGAAAGAGAGGGTAAAAAAGGCAGAAAGCTTATTTAAAGAAATGTCTGAGAACTATCCGAATATGGGGATATTTGGGCATTCAAATTCATGAAGATAACAAGTCACACCAAAATTTCAAATGAAAGAGATTTTATCCAAGACACATAATAAAACTGTCTAAAATCAGATGAAAACTTTTACAAGCAGAAAGAGGAAAAAGATGAATCACAGCTTTCAGCAGATTTCTTAGCAGAAGTCTTGTGGGCCAGGAGAAAGTGGGATGATAGATTGAAAGTGCCAAAAAGAAAAAAGTGTCAACCAAGAATACTATATTGGGCAAAGGTGTCCATCAGAAATCAAGGCAAGATAAAGACTTACCCACACAAATAAAAACAGAGAATTCGGGGCACCTGGGTGGCTCAGTCATTACACATCTGCCTTCAGCTCAGGTCATGATTCTGGGGTCCTGGGATTGAGCTCCGCATCAGGCTCCCTGCTCGGTGGGAAGCCTGCTTCTCCCTCTCCCACTCCCCCTGCTTGTGCTATCTCTCTCTCTGTGTCTCTCGCTGCCAAATAAATAAATTAAAAAAAAAAAAAAAAACGAGAGAATTCATCACCACTAGACCTACTTTGCAAGGAATGTTGAAAGGAACTTTTCAAGTTGAAACAAAAGTTTACTAGTTAATAACATGAAGGCATGTTAAAATAACCACACTGGTGAAAGTAAGTAAAGTAAGTATACAGTCAAATTCAGAACACTTTAATATGGAATATAGTGGTGTGTTAAACACAACACTAATGCAATGATTAAAGAACAAAAATATTAAAAATAACTATAGCTACAATAATTTGTTAATGAGTACACAATATAAAAAGAGGCATATTGTGACATCAAAAACATAAAAGGAAAGGGGAGTAAAATGGTAAAGAGTTATATGTGATAGAAGTGAAATTGTAATCAGTGTAAAATCGTTACATCTAAAAGATGCTTTATATAAGCTGCTTGATAAAGAGCAAAAACCTGTGGTAGATACACATAAGATAAAGAGAAGGAAATTAAAGCATACTGCTATGAAAAATTATCATTCACAGAGGAAGCCAGAAAAAGAAGAAGGATAAGGGAACAAAAGAGCCAGATAATAATAAGATGGCATTAGTAACACCTTTCCAATCAATAATTACTTTAAATATAAATGGGTTGAAATCTCCAATAAAAAGACATAGAGTGCCTAGATGGATTTTTAAAAACAGGACCCAACTATTTGCTGCCTCCAAGAGACTCACTTCAACATTAAATACACATTAAAAACTCAAATTGAAGGGATATAAAAAGGTATTCCAAGGTGCGTGGGTGGCTCAGTCATTAAGTGGCTGCCTTTGGCTCAGGTCATGGTCCCAGAGTCTTGGGATCGAGCCCTGCATCAGGCTCCCTGCTCAGCAAGGAGCCTGCTTCTCCCTCTCCCTCTGCCTGCTGCTTCCCTTACTTGCGCTCCCTCTTTCTGTGTCAAATAAATAAATGAAATCTTAAAAAATAAATAAAAATAAAAAGGTATTCCATTCAAGTGGAAACCAGAAGAGAACAGGATTAAATATATCAGACAAAATAGACTTTAAGCCAAAAATCACAATAAGAGACAAAGAAGGTCTTTATATAATAATAAAAGGGTAAATACTTCAAAAAATATAACAACTGTAAGTATATATACACCCAACATTAAAGAAGCTAAATATATTAATCAAATACTAAGAGATCTGAAGGGAGAAACAGACAGCAATACAAGAATAATAAGGGACTTCAAAACCCATTTTCAGCAATGGATAGATCATCCAAACAGAAAATTAATTAAGAAACACTGGACTTGAGCTATACCTTAGACTGAATGGACCTAACAAACACACACCGAAATTCCATCCAACAGTTGCATCATACACATTCATCTCAAAAGCATGGAATATTCGCCAGGATAGATATTACTTATTAAGTCACAAAAAAAAAAAACTTAACAAATTGAAGAGAATTGAAATGATATCAAATATCTTTTCTGACCACAAAGATAGTAAACTAGAAATAAATAATAGGAGGAAAGCTGGAAAATTCACAAAAATGTGAAAAGTAAGCAACATACTTCCGAACAACCAATGGGCCAAAGAAGAAATTAAAAAGCAAACCAAAAATATCTTGAGTCAAACGAAAATGAAAACATAACATACCAAAACTTATGGAATGCAGCAAAAAGTTTTAAGAGAGAGATGTTAATAAATATGAATGCCTACACTTAAAAAAAGACATCCCTCTAATGAACAATTTAACTTTACACCTCACAGAATTAGAGGAAAGAGAACAAACTAAACCCAAAGTTAGCAGAAGGGGAGAAATAACTAAGATCAGAGCAGAAAAAAATAACCTAGAGACCAGGAAATCTATAAGACAGATCAGTGAAACCAAAAGCGGATTTTTTGAAAAGATAAATAAAATTGACAAATCTTTAGATAGACTAATTAGGGAAAAAGAGAAAAGAGTCAAGTAAATTAAATCAAAATGAAAAAGGAGACATTACAACTATTACTGAAGAAATACAAAATATCATAAGATTGCCATGATCTACCAATACACTAGCAATTTGGATAATTTAGTAGAAATGAGCAAATACCTCAAAACACACAACCTACCAAGACTGAAGAATGAATGTTGGAGAGGTTGTGGAGAAAGGGGAACCCTTTTACACTGTTGGTGGGAATGCAAGTTGGTACAGCCACTTTGGAAAACAGTGTGAAGGTTCCTCAAAAAGTTAAAAATAGAGCTACCGTAGGACCCAGCAATTGCACTATTGGGTATTTACTCCAAAGATAGAGATGTAGTGAAAAGAAGGGCCACATGCACCCCAATGTTCATAGCAGCAATGTCCCCAATAGCCAAACTGTGGAAAAAGCCGAGATGCCTTTCAACAGATGAATGGATAAAAAAGATGTGGTCCATATATACAATGGAATATTACTCAGCCATCAGAAAAGATGAATACCCAACTTTTGCATCAACACAGATAAACTGGAGGAGAGATTATGCTAAGTGAAATAAGTCAAGCAGAGAAAGTCAATTATCATATGGTTTCACTTATTTGTGGAACATAAGGAATAACATGCAGGACATTAGGAGAAGGAAGGGAAAAATGAAGGGGGGAAATCAGAGGGGGAGATGAACCATGAGAGACTATGGACTTTGAGAAACAAACTGAGGGTTTTAGAGTGGAGGAGGGAGGGGAAATGGGTTAGCCCAGTGATGGGTATTAAGGAGGGCACGTATTGCATGGAACACTGGGTGTTATACACAAACAATGAATCATGGAACCCTACATCAAAAACTAATGATGTACTGTATGGTGACTAACATAACATAAAAAAAAGACTGAAGAGTGAAGAAACAAAAAATCTAAATAGACCAATAATGAGTAAGACGATTTCATCATTTATCAAAACTCCCAACACAGAAAAGCCTAGAACAAGATGTTTTAATTGGTGGATTCTACCAAACATTTAAGAATTAATGCCAATCCTCTTCAAACTCTTCCAAAAAATTAAAGAGGAAGGAATACTCCCAAACTCATTAACAAAACCCTGATACTAAAACCAAATAAGAACACTACAAGAAAATAAAACTACAGGCCAATATCCCTAATAAATACAGATGCAAAATTTTTCAACATTAATACTTAAACTGAACTCAACAGTACAGTGAAATGATCATACACAATTGTCAAGTAGGATTTATTCCTAGGATGCAAGAATGGTTCAACACATGCGAATCAATAAATGTGATAAACCACATTAATAGAATGAAACATTAAAAAATATGATTATCTAAATAGACGCTGAAAAAGCATTTGACAAAATACAAGTCTTTCATGATAAAATTGTGTATTGAAGAAATCTACCTGAATATAATAAAGACCATATGATAAAGCCATAGCTAACATCATACTCAATACTCAAAAATTGAAAGATTTTCCTCTAAAATTAGGAACAAGATAAGTATGCCCATTCTCACCACTCCTATTCAACATAGTACTGGACTTTATAGCCAGAGTAATTAAGCAAGACAAGGAAATAAAAGGCATCCAAATCAGAAAAGAAAAAGGGGGTACCTGGGTGCCACAATCAGTTGAGCATCTGACTCTTTGTTTCAGCTCAGCTCATGATCTCAGGGCCTTGATCTCAGGGTCTGGGGTTGAGCCTCATGTTGGGCTGCATGCTTGGTGTGGAATCTGCTTTGGATTGTTTCTACCTCTCCCTCTACCCTTCCTTATCTCTCTCTCAAAAAAATAAAATAAAATAATAAATAAAATTTTAAAAAGGAAAAATTAAAATTGTCTGTTTCCAGATGATGTGATCATTCACATATATAAAAAATCCAAAAGCCCACATCAAAAAGTTGTTGGAACTAATTAATGAATTCAGTTACATTGCAGGATACAAAATTAACATGCAGAAATTAGCTGCGTATCTATATACTAATAATTAAATACCTGAAAAAGAGATATAGAAAACTATCTTATTCACAATAGTATCAAAAGCAATGAAATATGTAGTAATAAATTTAACCAAGTGAAAGATCTGTACAATAGAAACTATAGATTTTTATGAAAGAAAATTGAAAAAAACATAAATAAATGGAAATATCCAATGTTCATGGATTGGATGAATTAATATTGTTAAAATTTCCATATTACCCAAAGCCGTCTATAGATTCAAAGAAACTACAACAAAAGAAACAATCAACAAAAAGAAAAGGCAGCATATAGAATAGTAGAAAATACATGCAAGCCATCTATTATAAGGACCAATATCTAAAATATAAAAGGAACTCATATAACTTATTAACAAAAGAAATATTCTGATTTTCAAAAAAAAAAAAATGGACAGAGGAACTGAGCAGGCATTTCTCCAAGGAAGACATACGAATCACCAAAAGGCACATGACAAGATGCTCAAAATTACTAATCATCAGGGAAATAGTTATAGAAACGTGAGCTATCACCTCATACATGTTAAATTGGCTGTTATAACAAGTCACAAAATAAGTTTTGGTAAGAATGTGGAGAAAAAAGAACCCACTGCCTTTTTGGTGGGAATGTAAATTAGTGCAGCCACTGTGAAAAACAGTATGAAGGTCCCTCTAAGAAAAAAAAAATTGAACTACCATATCATCTAGCAATCCCACATCTCGATATATATATATATAGCCAAAGGAAATAAAATCAGGATTTTTAAGAGTTGCCTGCACTCGCATGTTTATTGCAACATAAACACATATTCACAATAGCCAAGATACAAACACCACCTAAGTGTCCATCTATGAATGAACAAAGAAGATTAATTATATATGTACAATGAAATATTATTCATGGATGAGAAAGAGGAAAATCTTGCCATTTGTGACAACAAGGATGGAACTTGAAGGCATTATGCTAATTGAAATCAGTAAGACAGAACAAAACCAAACACTGTATAATCTCACTCATAGAGGGAATCTTAAAAAACCCAATTCATAGAAATAGAGTAGAATGATGGTTGCCAGATTTTGTGGGATTGGGGAAATGGGAAGGTGTAGGTCAAAGGTTACAGACTTCCACCCAGAGTAGTAATACTTATATCAGACACACTAAACATTACAACAAAGACTGAAACAAGAATAAAGAAAGGCAAATATAAAAATAAATGGAACAATCCAACAAGAAGATGAAATAATTGTAAATATTTATGCACCCAACATGAGAGCACACAAATGTATATAAAACAATTAATAAGAAATATAAAGGAACAAATGTATAATAATACAGTAACAGTATTGGACTTTAACACCACTTACACCAATGAACAGATCATCCAAACAGATAGATTTAACAGATATATTCAGAACATTCCATCCTAAAACAGCAGAATACACATTCTTTTCAAGTGTACATGGAATATCCTCCTGATTAGATTACATATTAGGTCACAAAACAGAGCTCAACAAATACAAAAAGATTGAAATCATACCACGCATCCTTTCTGACAACAACACTATAAAACTAGAAGTGAACCACAAGAAAAAGTTTTAAAAGAACACAAATAAATGGAGGTTGAAAAACATGCTACTAAATAATAAATGGGTCAACCAAGAAATCAAAGAAGAAATAAAAAAATACATGCAAACGAATGAAAACACAATGGTCCAAAACACTTGAGATACAGCAAAAGCTGTTCTAAAAGGAAAGTGTATGGCAATACATGCCTACCTTAAGAAGCAAAAAAAAAAAAAAAAAAAAAAAACTCAAATAAACAAGCTAAACCTACACCTAAAGGAGCTACAAAAAGAACAACAAACAAAATTCTAAACCAGCAGAAGGAAAAATTAAAAAAAAAGAGGGCAGAAAGGAAGGATACAGAAACTAAAAAAGAACAATAGAGCAAATCAGTGAAACAAGGAGTGGGTTCTTTGAAAAGATCCAAATAAACAATAAACTTGCAGCCAGGCTCATCAAAAAAAAGGGGGGGGGGACAGACAGAACCCAAATAAATAAAATCACAAGTGAGAGAGAAGAAATAACAACTAACACCACAGAAATACAAAAAAATTATAGAGAATATTTTGAAAAAGTATACGCCCACAAATTAGATAACCTGGAAGAAATGGATAAATTCCTAGAGACACATTAACTACCAAAACTAAGACAGGAAGAAATCGAAAACTTGAATAGACAAATAATCAGCAAAGAAATTTAATCAGGAATTAAAAAACACCCAACAAATGAAACCCTGGGCCAGATGCATTCACAGGTGGATTCTACCAAACATTTAAAGAAGAAAAATGCAATTCATTCTATGAGGCCAGCATTACCCTGATACCAAAACCAAATAAAGTCTCTACTAAAAAAAAAAAAGAGAGAGAGAGAAATACACGCCAGGCGATGCCTGGGTGGATCAGTTGGTTAAGTGTCTGACTCTCGATTTCAGCTCAGGTCATGATCTCAGGGTCTGAGATTGAGCTCCACATTGGGCTCTGTGCTCAGCGGGGAGTCTGCTTGAGCATTTTTCTCTCTCCCACTGCTCCCTGCCCCCACAGTCTCTCTGTCTCTCAAATAAAAAAATAAAGACAGGAGAGAACTGCAGGCCAATACCCCTGATGAAATGGAAAAAAAATTCTCAATAAAATACTAGTAAATGGAATATATTTAAAAAATCATTCACCACGATCAAGTGAGGTTTATTCCTAACTTGCTAGGGCAGTTAAATATTTACAACTCAATCAATGTGATATACCACATTAAAAGAACCATATGATCATTTGAATAGATGCAGAAAAAGCATTTGACAAAGTACAACATCCATTCATAATAAAAAACCTTCAATAAAGTAGGTTTAGAGGGAACATACCTCAACATATTAAAGGCCATATAAATAACATACAGCTAATATCATCCTCAATGGGAAAAAATTGAGAGCTTTTCCTCTAGTTCAGGAATAAGACAGGAATGTCGACTCTCATCACTGTTATTTCACATAGTACTGGAAGACCTAGCCACAGCAATCACACAACACAAAGACATAAAAGGCATCCATATCATCAAGGAATAAGTAAAACTTGCACTATTTACAGATGACATGATACTCTATAAAGAAAATGCAAAAGACTACACCAAAAAATTGCTAGAACTGAAACACAAATTCAGTAATGTTGCAGGATACAGAATCAACAAAAAAATTTTTATTGCTGGGCGCCTGGGTGGCTCAGTCGTTAAGCGTCTGCCTTCGGCTCAGGTCATGATCCCAGGGTCCTGGGATCGAGTCCCACATCGGGCTCCCTCCTCGGCGGGAAGCCTGCTCTCCCTCTCCCACTCCCGCTGCTTGTGTTCCTGCTCTCGCTATCTCTGTCTCTGTCAAATAAATAAAATCTTAAAAAAAAAAAAATTTTATTGCTGTTCTATACACCAGTGAAGCAGCAGAAAGAGCAATTAAGGAATCAGTCACATTTCTATTTGCACCAAAAACAATAAGATACCTAGGAATAAACCTAACCAAAGAGGTGAAAGACCTGTACTCTGAAAATTAAAACAAACAAACAAAGATGAAAGAAACTGAAGATGAAACACAAAAGAATGGAAAGACGTTCCATGCTCATGGATGAGAAGAATAAATATTGTTAAAATGTCTATACTACACATTGATCTACACATTTAATGCAATCCCTATCAAAATACCAATAGCACTTTTCACAGAGGTAGAACAAACAATCCTAAAATGTGTATGGAACCACAAAAGACCCTGAATACCCAAAGAAACCTTGAAAGAAAAAAGCAAAGCTGGAGGCATCACATTTCCAGACTTCAAGTAATATTACAAAGCCATAGTTATCAAAAAAGCATGGTGTTGGCACAGAAACAGACACATAGATCAATAGAACAGAATAGAAAACCCAGAAATAAACCCACAACTATATAATCAATTAATATTTGAGAAAGTAGGAAAAAAAAAATATCCAATGGGAAAAAAGTCTCTTCAACAAATGTTGGGACAACTGGACAGCAACATGCAAAAGAATGATACTGAACCAGAAGGCCTGGGTGGCTCAATCGGTTAAGCATCTGCCTTCAGCTCAGGTCATGATCCCAGGGTCCTGGGATTAAGTCCTGCATCAGGCTGCTTGCTCAGCAGGGAGCCTGCTTCTCCCTCTCCCTGCCGCTCCCCCTGCTTGTGCTCTCATTCTTTCTCTCTCTGACAAATAAATAAGTAAAATATTTTTTAAAAATGAATGATACTGGACCACTGGAAAATAAATTCAAAATGGATGAAAAGACCTAAATGTGAAATAGGAAACCATCAAAATCCAAGAAGTGAACACCGGCAGTAACCTCTCTGATATCAGCCACAGCAACTTCTTTCTAGATATATCTCCTAAAGAAAGGGAAACAAAGCAAAAATAAACTATTGGGACTTTATCAAAAAAAGCTGTCTGCAAAGTGAAGGAAACAATGCAGAAAATTAAAGGCAACCTTCACAATGGAAGATGTTTGCAAATAGCATATCTGATAAAGGGTTAGTATCCAAAATATATAAATAACATGTAAAACTAAACACTCAAAAAATGAATAATCCAATTTAAAAATGGGAAGAAGACATGAACAGACATTTTTCCAAAGAAGACATACAGATGGCCAACAGACACATCAGAAAGTGGCTCAACATCATTCATCATCAAGGAAAAACTAATCAAAGCTACAATGAGATATCACCTCACACATGTCACAATGACTAAAATCAATATCACAAGAAACACAGGTGTTGTCGAGGGTGTGGAGAAAGGGGAACCTTCTTGCAATGTTGGTGGGAATGTAAATTGTTGCAGCCACTCTGGAAAAGAGTTTGAAGGTCCCTCAAATAGTTAAAAATAGAACTACCTACGATCCAGCAATTGCACTACAAGGTATTTACCCAAAGAATTAAAAAAAAAATGCTAATTCAAAGGAATACATGCACCCTGGTGTTTATTGCAGCATTATCTACAGTAGCCAAACTATGGAAACAGCCCAAGTGTCCATTGACTAATGAATGGATAAAGATTTGGGGTGTGTGTGTGTGTGTGTGTGTGTATAATGGAATATTAACCATAAAAAAGAATGAAATAGTGTTATTTGCAATGACATGGATGGAGCTAGAGAATATTATGCAAAGTGAAATAAGTCAGTCAGAGAAAAACAAATACCATATAATTTCACTCATATGTGGAATTTAGAAACAAAACAAACAACAGAGAAAAAGAGAGAGAGAGGTCAACCATGAAATACATTCTTAACTATAGAGAGCAAGATGATGGCTACCAGAGTGGAGACAATGGGTGGATGGGTTAAATAAGTGATGGGGATTAAGGAATGCACTTGTGATGAGCACTGGGTATGAAAGGTTGGAATCACTATCGTACATCTAAAACTAATATATTACACTGGATGTTAACAAACTGGAGTTTACATAAAAACTTAAAACCATAAAAGCATATGTGAATACTAAATAAAATATCATATGATCATCTGAATAGGTGCATAAAAAAATCTGAGAAAGTACAATATCTATTCATGATAAAAACTAAACAAAATAGGCTTAAAGGGAATATACCTCAAGATAATAAAGGCCTTATGTGAAAACCTCACAACTAACATCATACTCAAAGGTGAACACCTAAGAGCATTTCCTCTAAGGTTAGGAAAAAGAGAAGGGAGTCCACTATCACCACTATTATTCAACATAAAACTGGAAGTCCTAGTCACAGCAATCAGAAAATAAAAAGAAATAAGAGGCACTTATATTGGTAAAGAAGTTAAACTCTCACTAATTGTAGATGAAATGATACTCTACATAGAAAATCCTAAATACTCCAGCAAAAAGTTACTAGAATTAATAAATAAATATCATACTCAACTGGGGGAAAATTGAGAGCTTTTCCCCTAAGGTCAGGAACATGGCAGGGAAGTTCACTATCACCACTGTTATTCAACATAGTACTAGAAGTCCTAGCCTCAGCAATCAGACAACAAAAAAAAATAAAAGGCATCTGAATCAGCAAAGAAGAAGTCAAACTCTCATTCTTTGCAGATGATAGGATACTTTATGTGGAAAACCCAAAAGACTCCACCCCAAAACTGCTAGAACTCATACAGGAATTCAGTAAAGTGGCAGGATATAAAATCAATGCACAGAAATCTGTTGCATTTCTATATGTCAACAACAGGACAGAAGAAGGAGAAATTAAGGAGTTGATCTCATTTACAATTGCACCCAAAACTATAAGATACCTAGAAATAAATCTAACCAAAGAGGCAAAGAATCTGTACTCAGAAAACTATAAAATACTCATTAAAGAAATTGAGGAAGACACAAAGAAATGGAAAAACGTTCCATGTTCATGGATTGGAAGAACAAATATTGTGAAAATATCTATGGCACCTAGAGCAATCTACACATTTAATGCAATCCCTATCAAAATACCATCAACTTTTTTCACAGAAATGGAACAAATAATCCTAAAATTTGTATGGAACAACCAGAAAAGACCCCAAATAGCCAGAGGAATGTTGAAAAAGAAAAACAAAGCTGGTGACATCACACACAATTTTGGACTTCAAGCTCTATTATAAAGTTGTCATCATCAAGACAGTATGGTACTGGCACAAAAACAGACACATAGATCAGTGGAAGAGAATAGAGAGCCCAGAAATGGATCCTCAACTCTATGGTCAACTAATTTTCAACAAAGCAGGAAAGAATGTTCCATGGAAAAAAGACAGTCTCTTCAACAAATGGTGTTGGGAAAATTGGACAGCCACATGCAGAAGAATGAAACTGGACTGTTTCCTTACACCACACACCAAAAAAGACACAAAATGGATGAAAGACCTAAATGTGAGATAGGAATCCATCAAAATCCTAGAGGAGAACACACGCAGCAATCTCTTCGACCTCAGCCACAGCAACTTCATCCTAGACACATCGCCAAAGGCAATGGAAGCAAGGGCAAAAATGAACTATTGGGACCTCATCAAGATTAAAAGCTTTTGCACAGCAAAAGAAACAGTCAACAAAACCAAAAGACAACTGACAGAATGGGAGAAGATATTTGCAAATGACATATCAGATAAAGGGCTAGTATCCAAAATCTATAATGAACTCATCAAACTCAGCACCCAAAGAACAAATAATCCAGTCAAGAAATGGGCAGAAGACATGAATAGACATACCTACAAAGAAGACATCCAAATGGCCAACAGATACATGAAAAAGTGTTTAACATCACTTGGCATCAGGGAAATCCAAATCAAAACCTCAATGAGATACCATCTCACACCAGTCAGAATGGCTAAAATTAACAAGTCAGGAAATGACAGATGTTGGCAAGGCTGCAGAGAAAGGAGAACCCTCCTACACTGTTGGTGGGAATGCAGCTGGTGCAGCCACTCTGGAAAACAGTATGGAGGTTCCTCAAAAAGTTGAAAATAGAGCTACTGTAGGACCCAGCAATTGCACTACTGGGTATTTACCCCAAAGATACAAATGTAGTGATCTGAAGGGGCAGGTGCACCCCAATGTTTATAGCAGCAATGTCCACAATAGCTAAACTATGGAAAGAGCCTAGATGTCCATCAACAGATGAATCGATAAAGAAGATGTGGTATATATATAAAATGGAATATTACGCAGCTCTCAAAAAATGAAATCTTGCCATTTGCAATGACGCGGATGGAACTAGAGGGTATTATGCTAAGTGAAATAATTCAATCAGAGAAATATAAGTATCATATGATCTCACTGATCTGGGGAATTTGAGAAACAAGACAGAGGATCATAGGGGAAGGGAGGGAAATAATGAAACAAGATGAAACCAAAGAGCTAGACAAACCATAAGAGACTCTTAATCTCAGGAAACAAACTGAGGGTTGCTAGAGTGAAGGGGGGTGGGAAGGATGGGTGGCTGGGTGGTGGACATTAGGGAGGTTATGTGCTATAGTGAGCGCTGTGAATTGTGTAAGACTGATGAATCGCATACCTATACCCCTGAAACAAATAATACATTATATGTTAATTAAAAAAAGAAAGAAAGAAAAATAAATAAATAAATATGATGTGAAAACTAAGATAGCATATAAATCAGGAGATGCCATTAGGAATATATAGTCTGATTCTTTCATGACTATATGTCAGTGTGCTAAATCTCAAGTCACTGCAAGTATAGACATGATAAGGCTGCTCTTATGAATCAAAAGTAGTAAGCAAATCAGCTAAAATACAAAAGCCACTTCTGGCAACATATTTTTGTTTTGTTTTGTTTATATTTATTTGGCTGACGTCATCTCTATAAAAACAGTTGAGAGGATTCCAAACAATGTAATTAATGGGGAAAGTTGAAACTTAACTAAGGAAGATGTAAAGTGTAAATGCAGAATATAATGAAATAAAGTTCTGTGATCTCCCCCCCCAAAAAAAAAGATTCAGTAAAATGATGGGATACAAAATGAATACTCAGAAATAGGTAGTATTTGTACGCTAAGAACAAATTCACAGAAAAAGAAACTTTAAGAAAACATGATTTACAATTGCATGAAGAATAAAACCTTAATGAAAGAGGTGAAACACTTGTACTCTGAAAACTGTAAAACATCGATAAAGAATTTGAAGATGACATTATCAAGTGGAAAGATATTCCATGCTCTTGGATTGGCAGAAGTAATATTGTCAAAATGTCCATACTACCCAAAACAATCTACACGTTCAATGCAATCCTTATCAAAATAAAAACAGCTTTTTTTTCACAAAACTAGATTAAATAATATCAAAATTTGAATGCAACCTCAGAAGACCCCAAGTAGCTAACGCATTCCTGAGAAAGAAGAACAAAGCTGAAGTTATCACAATTCCAGATTTCAAGATATATTACAAAGCTATAATAATCAAAACAGTATGGCATGGTACATAAACAGATGCATAGATCAATGGAACAGAATAGAGGCCCCAGAAATAAATGCACAAGTATATGATCAATTAATCTATGACAAAGCAGGCAAGAATATACAATAGGGAAAAAAACAGTCTTTTAAATAAATGGTTCTGGAAGTACTAGACTGCTACATGTAAAAGAATGAAACTGGACTACATTAAGCACCATACACAAAGTACACTCAAAATAAATTAAAGACCTAACTATGAAACCTGTAACCATAAAAATCCTAGAAAAGAACACAGGCAGTAATTTTTCTGGCATGGGTCATGAAAGCATTTTTCTAGATCTGTCCTTAAGGCAAGGGAAACAAAAGGAAAAATAAACTATTGGGAACTTTTATCAAAATAAAAAGCTTCTGGTTTCGCTGGAAGATGGCAGAAGTGTAGGGAACCCTCACTTCATCTGGTCCCTTGAATTCAGCTAGATACCTATCAAATCATTCTGAACACCTGTGAATTCAACCTAAGATCTAAGAAAAGAATTGCTGCAATTTTACAAATAGAAAAACAACAACTTTTTGCAAGTAGGAGGTGTGGAGAAGTGAATCTGAGGGGATATATTGGAAAATAAACCACGGAGGGAGGGAACCTCTGTAAGCCAGCTACCAGAGAGTGATATAGCAGCAGAGTGCAAAATCGGAACTTTTAGAAGTCTGCTCCTGTGAGGGATGTCCCTGCTTGAAATGTGCTAATGTGAAGCGGGGCAGAAGCATAGGTGGGAGTGTGGTCTCAGGATCCCTAAGGTCACAGAAAGAATGGGGGTGCCTGAGTGCAGCAGAGATCCCAAGCATTGGAGCGGGGAAGCTGGCTACAATTAGTGAGCCCTGGAGTGGCCTCTCAGCTAGGTGTTGCCATAAACTGTGAAATGCAGCATGATCCAGCAACCACTCGCAGAGCAGGGGCCCAACAAGCGGCAGAACCACAGTAACCCTCCTCCAACCCTGGGAATATTGCCAGGGGTGTGCACCACAAAAGTCTAAGGAGTTTGGCACACACAAATGTGATTGACTACTTTTCTCTAAGGGTGCACTGAAGAGTGGTGGCTGCCATCAATCAGCTCCGGGGCTGGAGATCAAGGCACCACCATTTTTGTTTTATTTGTTCCATCCTCTCAAGCAGCACAGAAAGCCTTCAAGGAACAAAAGCCACATAGAGTAAACTGAAGCAGCTTACACTGAGCCTGGCCCCCTGGCAAGGGGCAATGTAACTCCACCCAGGCAAAGACACCTGAGAATAAGTACATCAGGACCCTCCTCCAGAAGGCCAGCAGGAACAACAGGCTAATACCAAATTTATGGATCACACAGAACTGAAAACCTCCTGCACTAGGGGAAAATAGCATATAGAATTTGAGGTTTTTTGATTATGAGTCTGTAATCTTTCAATTTAAAGTTTTCTTTTTCTGGGGCCCCAGGGTGGCTCAGTCAGTTAAGTGTCTGCCTTTGACTCAGGTCATGATCCCAGGGTCCTGGAATCAAGCCCTGCATCAGGCTCCCTGCTCGGTGGGGAGCCTTCTTCTCCCTCTCCCCGCTGCTTGTGCTTTTTCTCCCTCAAATAAATAAATAAAATCTTTAAAAATTTTACTTTTTCTTTTTTCCCTTTACAACTAGTTTTTTATTTTATCAACTCTTTGCTTTTAAGTATTTTTTAATTTCATTTTTACATTTACATTTTATAGATATAGTCTTCATTTTTGGATTCCTTTCACTTTATTCAATTTTATAGATAGGTGATAGATAGATAGATAGATAGATAGATAGATAGATAGATAGATGATAGATAGATAGATGTTTTTTCTTGTTACAATTTTGGGATTTAGTGTTGTCTAACAAACAGACCAAAATACACACAGGACCAAGTGGATCATCCTGTTTTGTTCACTTGTGAGATTATATTCTCTCTTTTTTCCTTTCTTTCTTTCTTTCTTTTTTTTTTTTTTTTTTTTTTTGGTTTCAGATCTCTTTGAATTTGTCTAGTGTGCATTTTGCTGGGATCATGGTTGATATTTTTTTATTTTGTTCTCATATTTATCTATTCTTCTCTGGACAAAATGACTGGTAGGAGAAATTCACAACAAAAGGAAGAACCAGAGGTAATACTCTCTGCCATAGATTAAATTGATATGGATATAAGTAAAATGTCAGACCTAGAATTCAGGATAATGATTATAAAGATACAAGCGAGGGTTAAAAAAAGCATAAGAGACATTAGAGAATCCCTTAGTGCAGAAATAAAAGAACAAATCTAATCAGGCCTAACTTAAAAATGCTTTAACTGAGATGCAGTCTAAAATGCACACTCTGTCAGCTAGGGTAAATGAAGCAGATGAGAGAGTCAGTGACATAGAAGACAAAATGATGGAAAGTAAAGAAGCTGAGGAAAAGAGAGAAAAACAGCTAATGGATCATGAGGGTAGGTTTTGAGAAATCAGTGATACTATAAAGTGAAACAATATCAGAATTATTGGGGTTCCAGAGGAATAAGAAAGAGGGGGACAGAAGGTATATTTGAACAAATTATAGCTGAGAACTTCCCTAATCTGGGGAAGGAAATAGGCATTCAAGTCCAGAAGGCAAAGAGAAGCACCATCAAAATCAATAAAAATAAACCAACACTGCAACATATAATAGTGAAGTTTGCAAATCTTACAGATAAAGAGCAAATCCTGAAAGTAGTTTGAGACGAGAGGTCCTTAACCTACAAGTGCATGAACATTAGACTGGCAGAAGACCTATCCACAGAGACCTGGCAGACCAGAATTGGCTGGCATGATATATTCAGGGTACCAAATGAGAAAAACAGGCAGCCAGGAATAGTTTATCCAGCAAGGCTGTCTTTTGGAATGGAAGGAGAGATAAAGAGCTTCTAGGACAAACAGACACTAAAGGAATTTGTGATCACTAAACCAACCCTGCAAGAAATATTAAAGGGGATGCTATAAGCAAAGAGAGACCCCAAATGTAACATAGACCAGAAAGGAAAAGAGACAATATACAAAAACAGTAACTTTATATGTAATACAATGAAACTAAATTCATATCTTTCAAACATTATTCTGAATGTAAATGGGCTAAATGCTCCAAATAAAAAGATATAGGGTATCAAAATGGATAAAAAAACACAACCCATCCATATGCAGTCCACAACTCATTTTAGACCCAAAGACAACTCCAGATTTAAAGTGACGGGGTGGAGAACCATCTATCACGCTAATGGATACCAAAAGAAAGCTGGTGTAGCAATCCTTACATCAGCCAAATTAGACAATAAACCAATGACTGTAATAAGGGATGTAGATGGACACTATATCATACCTAAAGTGCCTATCCAACAAGAAGACCTAACAGTTATAAATTTTATGCTCCTAACTTGAGAACAGCCAATTATATAAACCAATTAATAACAAAATTAAAGAAATACATATTTAATAATACAATAAGAGTTGGGACTTTAACACCCCACTCACAACAATGGACAAATCATCTAAACAGAAGATCAACAAGGGCTTTGAATGACACATGGGGCCAGATGGACTTCACAGATATATATAGAGCATTCCATCCTAAAGCAAAAGAATACACATTCTTCTCAAGTGAACATGGAATATTCTCAAGAGGAGATCACATACTGGGTCACGAATCAGGTCTCCACCAGTACCAAAAGACTGGGATTGTTCCCTGAATATTTTCAGGCCACAATTCTTTGAAACTTGAACTCAATCACAAGAGAGAATTTGGAAGGAACTCAAATACTTGGAGACTAACTAGCATCCTTCTCAAAAATGAATGGGTCAACCAGGAAATCAAAGAAGAGTTAAAAAAAATTCATGGAAACAAATGAAAATGAAAACACAACTGTTCAAAACCTTTGGGATACAGCAAAAGTGGTCCTAAGAGGGAAGTACAGAGCAATACAAGCCTTTCTCAAAAAATTAGAAAAGTCTCACATACACAAACTAACCTTACAACTAAAGGAGCTGAAGAAAGAACAGCAAATAGAGCCTAAACCAAACAGGAGATGAGAAATAATAAAGATTAGAACAGAAATCAAAGAATTAGAAACCAAGAGAACAGTAGAACAGATCAACGAAGCTGGAAGCTGGCTCTTTGAAAGAATTAATAAGATCGATAAATCCCTAGCCAGACTTATCTAAAAGAAAGAGAAAGGACCCAAATAAATAAAATCATGAATGAAAGAGGAGAGATCATGACCAACACCAATGAAATACAAACTATTTTAAGAACATATTGTGAACAACTATATGCCAAAAAATTGGGCAATCTGGAAGAAATAGATGCATTCCTAGAAACTTTTAAACTACCAAACTGAAACAGGAAGAAAAGGAAAACCTGAATAGACCCATAACCAGCAAGGACATTGAAGCAGTAATCAAAAATCTCCCAACAAACAAGAGACCAGGGCCAGATGGCTTCCCAGGGGAATTCTACTAAATATTTAAAGAAGAATTAATACCTATTCTTCTGAAGCTGTTCCAAAAAAATAGAAATGGAAGGAAAACTTCCAAACTCCTTTTATGACACCAGCATTACCTTGATCTCAAAAACCAAACAAAGACCCTACCAAAATGGAGAATTACAGATGAATATCCCTGATGAACATGGATGCTAAAATTCTAAGATACTAACCAATAGGATCTAACAGTACATTAAAAGGATTATTCACTTAAACCAGGTGGGATTATTTCCTGGGCTGCAAGAAACATATGTAAATCAATCCATGTGGTACATCACATTAATAAAAGAAAGGAGAAGAACCATATGATCCTCTCAATTGGTGCAGAAAAAGCATTTGACAAAAAGAGCATCCTTTCTTGATTAAAACTCTCCACAGTGTAGGGATAGAGGGAACATACCTCAAAATCATAAAAGCCATCTATGAAAAGCCCACAGCAAATATCATTCTCAGTGGGGAAAAACTGAGAGCTTTTCCCATAAGGGCTGGAACACAACATGGATATCCATCCACTCTAACGATTGTTATTTAACAAAGTATTGGAAATCCTTCTCTCAACAATCACACAACAAAAAGAAATAAAAGGCATTCAAATTGGCAAAGGAGTCAAACTTTCACTATTCACAGACAATGATACTTTGTGTGGAAAACCCAAAAGACTCCACCCCTAAATTGCTAGAACCCATACAGCAATTCAGCAACATAGCAGGATACAAAATCATTGCACAGAAATTAGTTGCATTTCTATACACTAACACAATGAGACAGAAGAAAGAGAAATTAAGGAATCGATCCCATTTGAAATTGCACCAAAAACCATAAGATACCTAGGAAGAAACCTAACCAAAGAGGTAAAGGATCTGTATTCTAAAAACTACAGAACTCCTATGAAAAAATTTGAGGAAGACAGAAAGAAATGGAACATTCCATATTCATGAATTGTAAGAATAAATATTCTTAAGATGTCTATGCTACCCAGAGCAATCTACATATTTAATGCAACCCCATCACAATACCATTGACATTTTTCACAAAGCTAGAACAAATAATCCTAAAACGTATATGGAACCAAAAAAGACCCCCCTAATAGCCAGAGGAATGTTGAAAAAGAAAACCAAAGCTTGTGGCATCACAATGCCAGACTTCAAGCTATATACAAAGCTGTAATCATCAAAACAGTATGGTACTGGCACAGAAACAGACACATAGATCAGAATATAGAACCCAAAAAAGGACCCTCAGCTCTATGGTTAATAACCTTTGACAAAGCAGGAAAGAATAGCCAATGAAAAAAGGATAGGCTCTTCAACAAACGGTGCTGGGAAAAGTGGACAGTCACATGTAGAAGAATGAAACTGTATCATTTTCTTACACCATACACAAAGATAAATTCAAAATGGATGAAAGAGCTAAATGTGAGACAGGAATCCATCAAGATCCTAGAGGAGAACCCAGGCATCAACCTCGTTGACCTCACCTGCAGCAAGTTCTTGCTAAACACATCTCCAATGGCAAAGGAAACAAATGCAAAACTTAACCATTGGGACTTCATCAAGATAAAAAAGCTTCTGCCCAGCAAAGAAAACAGTCAACAAAACTAAAAGGTAACCTACAGAATTGGAGAAAATATTTTCAAATGACATATCAGATAAAGGACTAGTATCCAATATCTATAAGGAACATATCAAACTCAACACCCAAAAAACAAATAATCCAGTCAAGAAATGAACAGATATTTCTCCAAGGAAGACATACTAATGGCCAAGAGACACATGAAAAAAAGCTCCAGATCCCTTGGCATCAGGGAAATACAAATCAAAACCACAATGAGATACCACCTCACACCAGTCAGAATGGCTAAAATTAACAAGAGAGCAAACATCAAATGTTGGTGAGGATGTGGAGAAAGGGGAACCCTCTTAAATTGTTGGTGGGAATGCAAGCTGGTATAGCCACTCTGGAAAACAACATGGAGGTTCCTTAAGAAGTTCAAAATAGAGCTACCCTATGACCCAGCAATTGCACTACTGGGTATTTACCCCAAATATATAAATGTAGTGATCTGAAGGGGGAGATGCACCCCAATGTTTATAACAGTAATGTCCACAATAGCCAAACTATGGAAAGAGCTGATATGTCCATTAACAGATGAATGGATAAAGAAGATGTGAGATATATATATATATATATATATATATATATATATATATATATTATATGTGTAAATAATGTAGTATTACTCAGCCATCAGAAAGGATGAATCCTTACCACTTACATCGACTTGGATAGAACTGGAGGGTATTATGCTGAGCAAAATAAGTCAATCAGAGAAAGACAATTATCATATGGTTTCACTCATATGTGGAATATAAGACGCAGTGCAGAGGATCATAGGGGAAGGGAGGGAAAACTGAATGGGAAGTAATCAGAGAGGGAGACAAATCATGAGAGACTCAACTATAGGAAAAAACTGAGGGTTGCTGGAGGGAAGGTGGATGGGGGAATGGGGTAATTGGGTGATGGGAATTAAGGATGACACGTGATGTGATGAGCACTGGCTGTTAAATGCAACTGTTGAATTATTGAACTCTACATCTTAAACTAATGATGTACTATATGCAGGCTAATTGAATCTAAATTAAAAAAATAAAAATAAATAAATATATGCTTATGTACAATGAAGAAACCATCAACAAACAAAAAGACAACCTGCTGAATGGGAGAAGATATTTGCAAATGATATATCCAATAAGGGGTTAATATCCAAAATATATAAAGAACTTGTACAACTCGACATTAATAAAACTATCCCATTAAGAAATGGACAGAGGACCTGAATAGATATTTCTCCAAAGACATATAGATGGCTAAGTGACACATGAAAAATGCTTAACATCATTAATCATCAGTGAAGTGCCCATCAAAACCACAATGATGTGTCACCTCACACCTGTCAGATTGTCTAAAATCAAGAAGACAAAAAACAAGTGTTGGTGAGGATGTGGAGGAAAAGGAACATCCATGTCCTGTTAGTAGGAATGCAAACTGGTACACTCACTGTGGGAAACATTATGGAGTTTCCTGAATAAGTTAAAATAGAACTACTCTATGATCTAGTAATCGCATTATTGGGTATTTGAACCCAAAAAATGACCATGGGGATATATTCTTTGGAGAAATGTCTGTTCAAGTCTTCTGCCCAATTTTAATTGGATTATTTGTGTTTTCATTGTTGAGTTGTATAAGTTCGTTATACATTGTGGATACTGATTATTGGATAAGTCATTTGCAAATATCCTCTCCCATTCAGTAGATTGCCTTTGAGATACGTTGATTATTTCCTTTGTTGTGCAGGTTGGTTTTTTATTTATTTATTTGTTTAGTTAGTTAGTTAGTTAGATAGTTAGATAGTTTTAAGAAGTTTTTTTTTTATTTTGTTGTAGTCCCAATAGTGTATTTTTGCTTTTGTTTGCCTTACATCAGGAGACATAACTAGAAAGATGATACTATCGCTAATATCAGAGAGAGAACTGCCTATGCTCTCTTCTAGGACATTTATGGTTTCAGGTCTGAAATTTAGGTCTTTAATCCATTTTAAATTTGTTTTTGAGTATAATTTAAGAAAGTGGTCCAGTTTCATTCTTCTGAATGCAGCTGTCCAGTTTTCCCAACATAATCTGTTGAAGACACTGTCTTTTTCCCATTGGATATTCTTTCTACTTTTGTCAATGATTAATTGACCATATAATTGTGGGTTTATTTATGAGTATTCTATTCTGTTCCATTGATCTATGTGTCTATTTTTGTGCCAGTACCATACTGGTTTTTCTTTCAAATTTTTATTTAAATTTTAGTTTTTTAACATATAGTGTAATATTGTTTTCAGCAGTAGAATTTATGGATTCATCACTTACGTATAACACCCACTTCTCAATACAACAAATACTCCTTAAAACCCATCACCCAGGCGTATCTAGGTGGCTCAGTCATTTAATTATCTGCCTTTGGCTCAGATCCCAGGGTCCTGGGATAAAGCCCCATATGGGGCTCCTTAGGCTCCCTGCTGAGAAGGGAGCCTGCTTCTTCCTCTCCCCCACCACCCTCCTTGTGCTGTCTCTTGCTTTCTCTCTCAAATAAATAAATAAAATCTTTTTTAAAAATCCCATCAGCCATTTACCCATCCACCACCCACCTCCTGTCCAGCAACCCTCATTTTGCTCTCTGTAGTTAAGAGTCTCTTATGGTCGGGACGCCTGGGTGGCTCAGTTGGTTGAGCGGCTGCCTTCGGCTCGGGTCATGATCCCAGGGTCCTGGGATTGAGTCCCACATCGGGCTCCTTGCTCGGCGGGGAGCCTGCTTCTCCCTCTGCCTGCCTCTCCCCCTGCTTGTGTTCTGTCTCTCTCTCTGACAAATAAATAAATAACATCTTAAAAAAAAAAAAAAGAGTCTCTTACGGTGGGGCGCCTGGGTGGCTCAGTCAATTAAGTGTCTGCCTTTGGCTCAGGTCATGATCCCAGGGTCCTGGGATGCAGCACCACGTCGGGCCCCCTGCTCAGCGAGGAGACTGCCTCTCCCTCTGCCTGCTTCTCCCCTTGTTTGTGCTCTCTCTGTCTCAAATAAATAAAATCTTAAAAAATATATATTTTTTAAAAGGTCTCTTATGATTTGTTTCCCTCTCTTTTTTTCCCCTTTCCCTATGTTCATCTTGTTTTGTTTCTTATATTCCACATATGAGTGGTATTTGTCTTTGACCGACTTATTTCACTCAGGATAATACTCTCTAGCTCTATGCATGTCCTTGCAAATGCCAAGATTTCATTCTTTTTGATGGCTAATATTCCATTATATATCATATATTCCATTATATAATTAACATATTATCAATTAATAATAAATAATATACTAATTAATTTATATTATAATGTTGATATATAAGATTTTTTAAATACCATATATGTATATAAATATATGTATATATATCTTTAACCGTTCATTAGTTAGTGGACATTTGGGCTCTTTCCATAATTTGGCTATTGTTGATAATGCTACTATAAACAGTAGGGGGCATGTGCCCCCTTCAAATCTGTATTTTTATATCCTTTGGGTAAATACCAGTACTGCAATTACTCAGTCATAGGGTACTTCTATTTTTAACTATTTGAGGAAACTGAACTGTTTTCCAGAGTGGCTGCAACAGTTTGCATTCCCACCAACAGTGAAAGAAGATTCCCCTTTCTCCACACCCTCACCAACACCTGTGTTTCTTGTGTTGTTGATTTTAGTCATTCTGACACATGTGAGGTGAAATTTCATCATGGTTTTGATTTGTTTTTCCTGATGATGAGTGATATTGAGCAACTTTTCGTAAGTCTGTTAGCCATCTGGATGTCATTGGAAAAATGTCTATTCATATGTCCTGCCCATTTCTTAACTGCATTATTTGTGTTTTGGGTGTTGAGTTTGAAAAGTTCTTCATAGATTTTGGATACTAACCCTTTATCAGATATGCCATTTGCAAATATCTTCTCCAATTCAGTAGGTTGCTTTTTATTTTATTTATTTTTTTAAAAGATTTTTATTTATTTTTTGACAGAGAGAGAGAGACAGCGAGAGAGGGAACACAAGCAGGGGGAGTGGGAGAGGGAGAAGCAGGCTTCCCTGCTGAGCAAGGAACCCGATGTGGGGCTCGATCCCAGGACCCTGGGATCATTACCTGAGCTGAAGGCAGACGCTAAACGGCTGAGCCACCCAGGCGCCCCTAGTAGGTTGCCTTTTAGTTTGTTGATTGTTTCCTATTCTGAGGAAGGTTTTTAACTTGATGAAGTCCCAATAGTTCATTTTTGCTTTTGTTTCCCTTGCCTCCGGTGACATGTCTAATAAGAACTTGTTACGGCTGAGGTCAAAAAGGATTCTTCCTGTGTTTTCCTCTAGGATTTTGATGGTTTCCTGTCTCACATTTAAGTATTTCATCCATTTTGAGTTTTTCTTTGTGTATGGTGGGAGAGAATGGTTCATTCTTGATGGTCCTCTGCATGTGGCTGTCCAATTTTCCCAACACCATTTGTTGAAGACATTGTCTTTTTTCCATTGGATATTCTTTCTTGCTTTGTTGAAGATTAGCTGACCATATAGTTGTGTGTGCATTTCTGGGTTTTTTATTCTGTTCCATTGATCGATGTATCTATTTTTCTGCCAGTACCATACTGCCTTGATGGCCACAGATTTGCAATATAGCTTGAAGTCTGGACATGTAATGCCTCAAGCTTTGCTTTTCTTTTTCAAAGTTCCTTTGGCTATTCAGGGTCTTTTGTGGTTCCTAGAAATTTTAGGCTTGTTTGTTCTTCCTCTGTGAAAAACGCTGGTGGTGTTTTGATAAGGATTGCATTAAATATGTTGATTGCTTTGGGTAGTATAGACATTTTAACAATATTTGGTCTTCCAATTCATGAGCATGGAATGTTTTTCCATTTCTTTGTGTCTTCTCCAATTTTTTCTTAAATGCTGTATACATTTCAGAGTACAGAATTTTTATCTCTTTGGTTAAGTTTATTCCTAGTTATGTTATGGTTTTTGTGCAATTGTAAGTGGGATCAATTCCTCAATTTCTCTTTCTACTTCTTCATTATTCGTGTATAGAAATGCAACAGATTTCTGTGTGTTGATTTTACCTCGTGTGACTTTGCTGAATTTGTGAATCAATTTTAGAATTTTTTGGTGGCATCTTTTGGGTTTTCTACATAAAGTATCATGTCATCTGTGAATAATGGACATTAGACTTCTTCCTTGCTGAATTGGATGCTTTTTATTTCTTTTTGTTGTCTGACTGCTGAGAGAAGGACTTCCAATACTTTGTTAAATTACAATGGTGAGAGTGGACATCCCTGTCTTGTTCCTGACCTTAGAGGAAAAGCTCTCAGTTTTTCCCCATTGAGGATGATATTAGCTGTGGATCTTTTGTATATGGCCTTTATGAAGTTGAGGTATGTTCTATCTTAACTTTGCTGAGGGTTTTTTATCAAGAATGGATGCAGTGTTTTGTCAAATGCTTTTTTTGCATCTATTGAAAAGATTATATGGTTCTCATTCATTTATCAATGAGATGTATCATGTTGATTGATTTGTAAATACTGAACCACTCCTGCAGCCCAGGAAGTAATCCCACTTGATTGTGGTGAATAGTTCTTTAATGTACTGCTGCATTTGATTTCCTAGTATTTTGTTGAGAATTTTTGCATACATGATCATCAGGGATATTGGCCTGTAATTCTCCTTTTTAGTGGGGTCTTTGGTTTTATAATCAAGGTAATGCTGGCCTTGTGGACTGAGTTTGTAAGTTTTCCTTCCATTTCCTTTTTTTTTTTTTGGAATATTTTGAGAAGAATTATTAACTTTTCTTCAAATGTCTGGTAGAATTCCCCTGGGATGCCATCTGGCCCTGGACTTCTGTTTGTTGGGAGATTTTTCTATTACTTATTCAATTTCTTTGCTGGCTATAGGACTCTTCAAATTTTCTACTTCTTTTTATTTCAGTTTTGGTAGTTTGTATGTTTCTAAGAATTTGTCCATTTTTTTCCAGATTGCCCGCTTTGTTGACATATAATTTTTCGTAATATTCTCTTACATATACTTTGTATTTCTGTGATGTTGGTTGTGATCTCTCCTCTTTTATTTATGATGTTATTTATTTGGATCCTCCTTCTTTTCTTTTTGATAAGTCTAGTTAGGGGTTTATCAATTTTATTAATTCTTTCAAAGAACCAGCTCTTACTTTCCTTGATCTATTCTATGTTTTCTGGGTTTTTTTTCTGTTTCAATATCATTTATTTCTGCTCTAATCTTTATTATTTCCCTTCTTCTACTGACTTTAAGCTTTATTTGGTGTTCCCTTTCTAGCTCCTTTAGGTGTAATACTAGGTTGTGTATTTGAGACTGTTCTTGCTTCTTGAGGTAGGCCAGTATTACAGTACTTCCCTCTTACTATCAGCTTTGCTGGATCCCAAAGGTTTTGGACTGTTATGTTTTCATTTTCATTTGCTTCCATGTATTTTTTTGTTTTTCCTCTTTTCTTAAGAGGGGGAGGCAGAGGGAGAGGGATAGAGAATCTCAAACAAGCTCCATGTGCATGAAGCCTGATGTGGGACTTGAACTCACAACCCTGAGATCATGATCTGCAATGAAATCAATAGTCATACCGTTTAAATGACTGAGCCACCCAGGTGCCCCTAGTTTTCCTCTTTAATTTCCTGGTTAATCCATTCATTCTTTAGTAGGATGTTCTTTAACCTCCATATATTTGTGGTTTTTCCAAATTTTTTCTTGTGGTTGACTTCAAGTTTCATAGCTTTGTGGTCTGAAAATATACATGGTATGATCTCAATTGTTTTCTATTTGTTGAGGCCTGATTTATGACCCAGTGTGTGATTTATTCTGGAGAGTGTTCCATGTGCACTCAAAAAGAATGTGTATTCTGCTGTTTCAGGCTGAAATGTTCTGAATATATCTATTAAGACCATCTGGTCCAGTGTGTCATTCAAAGTCATTGTTTCCTTATTGATTTTCTGATTAGATGATGTGTCCATTGCTGTAAGTGGGTTGTTAATGTCCCCTGCTATTACTGTATTATTATCAATGAGTTTCTCTATGTTTGCTATTAATTGATTTATATATTTGGGTGCTCTTGAGTTGGGGACATAAATATTTACAATCGTTCAATTTTCGTGATAGAGAGACCCTTAATTATGATATAGTGCCCTTCTTCATCTCTTGTTACAGTCTTTGGGTTAAAACCTAGTTTGTCTGATATAAGTATGGCTACTCTGGCTTTCCTTTGCTGTCTCCATCCCCTCATTTTCAGTCGGCTGTTAGTTCTAAAATTAGTCTCTTTTAGGCAGCATATGCATGGGTTTTGTTTTTTTCATCCATTCTGATACCCTATATCTTTTGATTAGAGCATTTATCCCAATTATATTCAGAGTGATTATTGAGAGATATGAATTTAGTGGCATTGTGTTACTCGTAAAGTTGCTGTTTTTTGGTTATGTTGTCTGTTCCTTTCTAGTCTTTGTTGCTTTTGGTTTCTTCCCCACTTAAATACTATTTCTTAATATTTCTTGCAGGGCTGGTTTAGTGGTCATGATCTCCTTTAGTTTTTCTTTGTCTGGGAAACTATCTCTCCTTGTATTCTGAATGACAGCCTTGCTGGATAAAATATCTTGGCTGCATATTTTTCCCATTCAGCAAGTTGAATAGATCATGCCACTGTGTTCTGGCCTGCAAAATTTCTGTGCACATATTGACCTAACCTGATTCATCTTCCCTTGTAGGTTAGAGATTTCTTTTCCCTTGTTGCTTTCAGAATTTTTTCCTTTTCTATTTTATTTCATCATAGCACTTTTCACCACTTGATACTTTGTTGTTTATTTTTACATATGATACTTTGTTGTTTATTTTTACATATGTTTATTTCCAATGTAAGTTTCACAAGAGTAGGGACCTTGTCTATTTTTTAACACTTTTTCTCAACACATGAAACTATTTAGCACATATAATATACTTAGTTTTTTTTTTATTTTTGTTGATGAAAGGACTGACTAACTACCATGTAAATGTATGAATGAATACTTCACACACAAAAAAATAGTTTTTGCAGAGTAACCTTACTCCTACCAATTGCAGTTTTCCTGAGCTACATACTTTTGAGTGTACTTCCAAATTATGGAAAATATTCACTTAACATATAGTAGAAATCTTCTAGAAAAGATTCATATGTCTTATATTGGGTTGGCTTATATTAGAGTGTTTGGGGAAGAGACAACAAAAAGTACCTCTTCCCTTTCCCACAGGTTTCTAAATCTATTGAGGCATAAGTCAGAAGACAGGAATCTAAAATATTGCCTGCACCACTGATAAGCTGATCCCAAAGCATGTGACTATGTATCTATGGACAAGTTGGCTTCTTAATACTCACCCTAGAAAGAAAATTAGCAGTCTATTCACTAACAACAAGCATGAGGAAGACTTCCTCTAATAGAGGAAACTGTAAATTTTAGAGAATGAATTTGCAGGGCAGGACACATTGGTTCTCAAAGTGTACCTTCCTACCCCTTCACATGAGCAAAAGAATCATCAGCAACACTTGAGAATCTGTTACAAATGCTAATTCTCAGACCTCACCCCAAAATTAATCAATCAGAAACTCTGGGGCTGGGGTCCAGCAATCTGTTTCTTTTTTTTTTTTTTTTTAAAGATTTTATTTATTTATTTGACAGAGAGAGGCACAGCGAGAGAGGGAACACAAGCAGGGGGAGTGGGAGAGGGAGAAGCAGGCTCCCCGCGGAGCAGGGAGCCCGATGCAGCGCTCGATCCCAGGACCCGGGATCATGACCTGAGCCGAAGGCAGACGCTTAACGACTGAGCCACCCAGGCGCCACCCAGCAATCTGTTTCAACAATCCCTCCAGTGATTCTGATGCACACATAAGTTGAGAATCACTGGCCTAGGACTGAGGGGAAAGGAATGTTTCCTTTCTCTTAGAGCTAAGCTTACCTCATGGTCAATGCCAGGGCCAATACTAAGATGAAGCAATCATGGTGCCTGGTGCACAAAATTTTAAAAAGCAGTTATTCTCGTGGTGTTGAAATACTCCAATATTTTTGCTTGTTGAATGAGTAAACTATATTGTTTTATTTAGCAAAGTGATAGTTAATTTCAATTGAATTAATTGCAAATACATTGATAATATAGAACTTTTGATGTATTTTTTTTTTAAGATTTTATTTATTTATTCATGAGAGAGAGAGAGAGGCAGAGGGAGAAGCAGGCTCCCAAGGAGCAGGGAACCCGATGCGGGACTCGATCCCAGGACCCTGAGATCACGACCTGAGCCGAAGGCAGACGCTTAACCATCTGAGCCACCCAGGCGCCCGAACTTTTGATGTATTTTAAATGTGGTTTTATTGAAATATGTTTAAATTGGCACAAAATTGGCAAAAATCAAACAACTAAGATTGTGATTGGCTTAATCTTTTATGTTAAAATCTTGTTTACAGATGTGGTATCTCTACGACGGAATTAGGAATCAAGACAAAGTTAGAACTGGATGGTACGTTAGAGATCATCTAATCAACAGCCAGCCTTTGAAGGTAAAGAGTTACCAATAAACAGAATAAGAGTTTCTCTAATGAATTTAAAATATGCTGAAAACATGACCCTTAGGGTACTTGTATCTATCTCACATTGCTTGATTTATTTACATTAATTTGTCATTTAAATCCCTGGAGATTCATCTCTGAACTTTTAAAGTCTTCTTTTAAATGCAATTCATTTAGAGGATTAAAAGATGATGTATCATTGATCATTTACACATTAGTGTGATTTGGTTAATCAGATTGTTTTCCTTCTGAAACATAGTAACTAATACAAGCAATTTGAAATAAACCAGTATTTATGGAGCACATTGTAATAGATGCTATATTATAAGTGGTAATTGTGAAATCAGGAGGAAACAGATGTTCCTATCAATCATGGATCAATTAAGGGAAGGAAATGAAGGATTTAGAGCATCCAGAGAGCAGCAGGAAGGCATTGAATACCTTAGGGTCCAAGAAGACAGAAGCAGAAAAGTAAAGTCTCAATGGTACAGTATGACTTCTTTGAATGAAGCTTAGCTATTTATCATTAAAGGGACGGGTTAAATAAATTGTGCTAGATCCATACAATGAAATATCATGCAACCATCAAAAAATTGAAGCAGCTCTCTACCAATATTGAACAATCCTCATGGTAGTTTAAGGTAAACAAGTGAGGTATTATATTATCTTGTAATTTGTATGAAAAAAATATATATAGAACATGTAGGGAAATATATTAAAGAGAGGAGGAGTTAAAATGGTAGAGGAGTAGTGGGACCTTATGCTTGCCTCATCCCTTGAACACAGCTAGATAATTATCAAATAATTATAAATATCCAGGAAATTGATCTGAGGACTGAGAGAACAAACTGCACAACTAGAAGGAGACAAGAGCCCACATCATGGAAGGTAAGAAGTGCAGAGACATGATTTGGGAGAGAAAAGAATTGCAGGTGCTGCACAGGGGAGGAGCCCTGATCACAGAGAGAGGGGAGAGAGAGAGAGAGAGAGAGAGAGAGAGAGAGAGAGAGAAAGAGAGAGATAAAGCAGCATGCAGGGGATTGTATAAGAAAAAAAAAGAAAAACACTTCCCTAAAACCATTGACTGGGAAAATGAGAGGGGCTTATTATGGCAAGTTTTTAGAAGCAGCAAAGCTGAAAGTCTGAAGGTTTAGAAGTCTGTGCCATCATCTAGGTAGAGCATGGTGGGCATACCAGTGCTCCTGTGGAGAAGGAGGGCAGAGGCCTGGGAACAGACAGCATGTTCTGGGTATCTCCCGGGTCATGCTGGGAGAGATAGTTCCCCTTCTTGGAGTACATTTGGGAGAGGTGGCACTGCCTCCCAGGGGACAAAAGAGCCAGGAGGTTCCATTGAGTTGCCTTGTTCATTAGCATAGGAGCAGAAATGCCTGCTGAGGGCAGCTAACATGGATGCCAGCCTTTTGCTATGATTTACCATAAACTCAAAGCCTTACATGTTCATGTGACTGCTTTTCTGGGACAAACCAGTACCAGTCACAGTACAGTGAGACCCTCCTCCAGAGGATCAGTGTGGGTCTGTGCCATACTCGGTATCTAAAATTTGGAGTTTTGAACCCAGCTGTGCACCTGAGATAAAACACAGGAGCTCTGCACTGTCAGGTGGGTGGACAGGTTGGACACAGACAGGGTGAAGGCAGGGATCTGATGGAAGACTGAGACACAAAAGGGGAGATTGTTCGCTCTTTTATGAGGGCTTCCTGAACAGCAGTGGCATAAACTCCCCTCTCTGGGGAAGAGAGCAGGGTGGTGCCACTTTTTACCCCCCCCATCAGCACAGACCAACTTCAGCCAGTGGCACAACACCCCACAGTGGAGGCTTGAGCTGCTTACACAAAGCCCTGTTCCCCAGCACTTTGCAGGTGTCTTTTTTTTTTTCATCAGGACAAGTGTGATTGAAAGCCAGAGCAGCAGCAGGCTCCTCCTCCAGAAGACCAGCACAAACACCCCACATGCACCAGGTATCCTGATATAAAGTGCTGCAAAGCTTCAGCTCTAGTGGAAATAGGACCAGGCACAGCTTTTCCTAACACACAAAAGACACAGTCCTAGATAAAATGCCAAATTGGTGGAATTCATCCCAAAAGAAAGAACAAGAAGAGGTCATGGCCAAGGAGATAATCAAAATAGATATAAATAATATGCCTGAATGAGAATTTAAAACAACAATCATAAGGATACAAGCTGGGTTTGAGGAAAGCCTAGAAGGTACCAGAGAGTCCCTAAGCACAGAGATAAATGACCTATAAATGAGTCAGGTTGAAATAAAAAATGCTATAACTGAAATGCAAAACTGATTGGTGTAATGAACACAAGGATGGAAAAAGCAGAGTAACAAATAAGTGATAGAAGATAAAATTATGGGGAAAAAATGAAGTTGAAAAGAAGAGGGAAAGAAAAATACTGGATCACGAATGTAGACTTAAGCAACTCACCAACTCCATAAAGTGTAATAACATTTGTATCATAGGAATCCAAGAAGAAGGAGAGGAAAAAAGGTACAGAAGGTCTATTTGAGCAATTTATAGCTGAAAACTTCCTTAAACTGGGGAAGGAAACACATATCCAGATCCAGGAGGCACAGAGAACTCCCATCAAAATCAACAAAAGCAAGCCAACACCAAGACATATTGCAGTAAAATTTTCAAAATACAGAAATAAGGAAAGAATCCTGAAAGCAGCCAGGGAAAAGAAATCCAAGACATACAAGGGAAGATGAATCAGGTTAGCAGCAGAAACTTGGCAGGCCAGAAGAAAAGGGCATGATCTATTCAACATGCTGAACAGGAAAAATATGCAGCCAAGAATACTTTATCCAGCAAGGTTGTCATTCAGAATAGGAGAGATAGTTTCCCAGACAAGGAAAAACTAAAGGAGTTCATGACCACTAAACCAGTCCTGCAAGAAATATTAAGGGGACTATTTGAGTGGGGAAAAAAAGACCAAAATCACCAAAGACTAGATGGAAACAGAGAAAACCTCCAGAAACAATGACTTTATAGGTAATAGAATGCCACTAAATTCATATCTATCAATAATCACCTGAAAGAGCCCAAATGTCCATTGACTGATGAATGGATAAAGAAGCTGTGGTATATAAATGGTATGTAATGGAATATTACTTAATCATCAAAAAGAATGAAATCTTGCCATTTGCAGTGATGTCAATGGAGCTACAGTGTATTATGCTAAGTGAAACCAAGTCAGTCAGAGAAAGACAAATGCCATATGATTTCACTCATATGTGGAATTCAAAAAACAAAACAGATGAACATGAGGAAGGGGGGGAAAAAGAGGGAAGCAAACCATAAGAGACTCTTAACTATAGAGAACAAACTAAGGGTTGATAGAGGGGAGGTGGGCAGAAGATGGGCTAAATGGGTGATGGGTATTAAGGAGGGCACTTGTGATGAGCACTGGGTATAAGTGATGAATCACTGAATTCTACTCCTGAAACCAATATTACACTATATGTTAACTAGAATTTAAATAAAAACTTGAAAACAAAAAACAAAAACAAAAACAAAAATCTATGGTATAGCCATGTGGTCTCAACCCAAATTGAGGAATGTTTACTTTTTTCCATTTGGTTTGCAGGCCATGACATGCATTTTCTTTTTTTAATCATGAGGTAATTAAAAGCTCAGCTTCTTAGTCTCAAGTAATGGACTCAGCTCTCTAGGTTTTCTTCTTTCAGCTCTTATACCAATAATTTTTCACTGATTTAGATAAAATAAATTTTGTCAATATTTGAAACATGAATGAAAGGTTATTGCTTTTTTAAAACTTTTGAACCAAACTTTAACAAATATTCTTATAATTTTCAATAACTTTACTGAGATAGAATTCCAGTAACACAAAAGTTACCCTTTCAAAGTATACAATTCAATGTGTTTTTTTGTTTTGTTTTTCAGAAACTTAATTTTCACTGTACACCCATTTGTTTATTTTGGATTTTGTACTATGTATACATTTTACCTATTTCAAATAAACTAATGGAATTTAGTTTTTTAAAATGTATCCTATTTGGGGGGCACCTGGGTGGCTCAGTTGAGTATCCAACTCTTGGTTTGTACTCAGATCATGATCTCAGGGCCTTGGGATCAAGCCCCAGGTTGGGATCCACACTCAGTGGGGAGTCTGCTTGAGGACTCTCCCTCTCCCACTGCCCCTCCCCCTGCCCACCCTCTCTCTCTCACAAATAAATAAATAGATCTTTTTTTAAAAAAAGTATCTTAGTTAATAATTCTATACTGTATACATGAAATTTGTTAAGAAAATAGATCTCAAGCATTTTCATTTTAAAAAAGTAACTATGTGAGGTGATGGATGGATTATTAACTTAATTGTAAGAATTCTTTCACAATGTACACATATATCAAATAATCAGATTGTACACTTTAAATATATTGCAAATTTATTTGTCATTTATACCTCAATAAAGTTGGAAAACAATGTATCCCAGGCTAGGCCCTGTTGTTTTGAGTAGAGGGAAGATATTATTGACTTCTGTGAGTGGGTCTTCATCTGAACTATTTTTTTTTTTCCATTAATGAAGTTGTACTTGAATAGAGAGATGAGCTTTTTGTCACATTTGTCATCCCATTGATCAGTAGGATAAATCTAGCAAACCCATTTCCCTCAGCCTTTTCTTCTCCCAAAGTTGCTTTCAGTCAAAGAGGATGATTTTTCCAGAGAGGAGAACCATCAAAGGTATCAAAATCATTGATCTAGCTTCTGGCTAGAACTTTCAAATAAGTCCACATGGAGAAGTTGACATTTATTATCTTTATCTCAATAGAAAGGCAGTTAGAGAATGTGCAATCAATAAGAGATCAAAATAAAATATAAGTGAGGACAGAAAATATGGTATAGGATGTATAAATTATCAGGGTGTTATACAAAGGTCACCAAAGCCATCATGTATTGTATGAAAAACATGAATGCTTTTAGGAATCCAGGGCAATATTGGAGCTCAATGAAGAATATTTTCCACAATTCTTGGCCGTGCTACACCCAGCCTCTCAGACACTATTCAATAACACTTTCCAGGATGCCAGAGCCTTTATTTGGAAAGATTCTGGAATTATAGGCCTAACAAGAAAGTTTTATTACAACAGAACCAGAGGTAAAAAAAAAAAAAAAAAAAAAGAGGCAATCATTGGCTTTTATATTGTAAGTTGGACTTTTGAAACTCAGGGCAGATACAAACAACTTGATATAAAAAAGGTTTGGGGGATTTGAAAGCCTAGAAATCAGGGCATAGGATTTATGTCATCATACACAATAATTTCAGAAGACTGCATGATAAGTTAGAGTTATTTGTCCTATTTTAGAGGACTTATGGAGTCCCTTGGCTGGGAAAAAAGAAGATTCAGAAAGGAGAAGAAGGGAGTTAGAAATGGGTAGGTCTTTGAGAAGGAGCCCTGTGTTCTGAACCCTGGTCCAAGTCTTGAGGAGTAGGGATAATAAGATATCCACATAAGTCTGGGTGATTTAAGCCCTGTGCCATTTTTCCAAGAGAGTATTTCCTCATTCTCTGGCATTGCATAGGAAGCATAGAGCAGAACTAATTACCTACAGGATTTTTGCAGAGATGAGACTATCCTAATAGAGTTATTCTGCACCTAGCATGGTACAGAAGCAGTAGAGTGGAAATGGTTTGTGATGTGATTTGGCAAAGAGGCCCGGCAAGAGTCTCACAGCACAGCCTGTACGCTACCATGACACAGAAGCAGAAAAAAATTCTGGTGCATCCCAGAGAGCTGCAAAATTACCTGAAGGAAAGCCAGGCCTAAAGAGACTGTGTTATATGAAGCAAGGGGAAAAGCAGCATGACCTGTGGGGATTGACAACTAAGAATGAGAGAAAATAATAAACATCTCACTGGATAGAGCATGAATAGATGATAATGACTCAAGCCATATTTCCCTCCACTCTGCCTTGGACTGCCATGATTTATAAATAACTTTGGGAAAGGGGGAGGGAAAGGATGCCAGTACTAATATATAACTTGAATTTACTCTGGTCCCGAGTCCAGCTTTCAAGTTCAGAAACTAAGTATTCAAAGATAACTAGGATCTTGAGGAATATTTCACATTTCCCAAATTCATACACATACAAAAGAAAAAGAAAAAAAAAACAAATCTGAGATACAAAGCAAATACTGATTTACCAATTTACTTTTAAAATATAACTGTTACACGGGCTAGAATACTTAGATTCAATCATTGCATTCTTTTCTCAATAGGAAAGTTTATATGGGATTATAAACAGAGGTGATTAAATAAGTCTGAGAATAGAGCAAGGGGAATGAGCTGGATGGTTTTCATGCTATTGTCATCTACCTGGAGGAGTAATGCATGCATCTTCACAGAAGGAGTAGAGCTACTGAGCAAACATTTATGTCACTTCACTGGCACCATTTCCCCTGGATTGTGCCTCTATATTACCCTTTCCTGATACTGTTCTTTCAAAATTGACCACTTTCCTTCTGTTATCAGAATCTTTAGCCTTCTCAATACCATTGATTAGGCTGCAGTCTAGTACACTCTTTCACCTTTTGGCCCAGAAAACCCTCTCTTTCTGATATTTGCGTATATCTAAACTCATCCATTGTGTGTTGCCTTTATTAGTGTAACTCAGAATTGTGAAGCAGTCTCACTGACGTTTCTAAGACCACCTGCATTATAGTATCTGTGGTGGTTTATACCTAAAAATGCATACATTTTAAATATATTAATTTATATTTCAATAAGGACTTGCTGTATGCCTGGCACTGTGCTGAGCACTTCATATGTATTATGTCACACCAAACTATGTGGCATTTATCATAGATGAAGAAACAGAAGCACAGCAAGTTAAGAAACTTCCTCAAGTTTGCACACAGGTAAATTTAGGTGTTAGAACTCCAACTGATGCCTTTCTGACTCTAAACACTGCAATATCATTCCTCTTTTCATTCTTACATATATGTATATCCCTTAACACATTACACAGCCTTTGATACAAAGTCTTTCTTTACCAGTTTTTCTAAAGGAAATGATACAAGATGGATTGAATGATTTACTTAGGAGACTATTCACCACAGTGTTGATTTTGATAGCAAAAAATAAAAATCAACTAAACATACAACAATGAGGTTAAATTATGGTACGTTCATACAATAGAGTATTATTATACTTTAAAAGTAATAATGTAACCATGTATCTATTGACTCGGGGATATATTCAAAATTTTGTGTTAAGTGAAAAATTCAATTTTATTTATTTATAAGTATTTATTTATTTATTTATTTATTTATTTATTTATTTTAATTCCATTATAATTAACATACAGTGTTATATTAGTTTCGGGTGTACAATATAATGATTCAACAATTCTATACATTACTCAGTGCTCATCACAATAAGTGTAGTCTTAATCCCCTTCACATATTTCTCCCATCTACCCACTCACCCATCTCCCCTCTGGCAACCACTAGTTTGGTTTCTATATTTAAGAGTTTGTCTTTTTGTTTCCCTCTTTTTCCTTTGTTCATTTGTTTTGTTTCTCAAATTCAAGATATGAGTGAAATCATATGGTATTTATATTTCTCTGCCTTATTTCACTTACCATTATACCCTCTAGGTCCATCCATGTTGTTGGAAATGACAAGATTTCATTCTTTGTATAGCTGAATAATGCCCATTGTGCGTGTGTGTGTGTATATATATATATATACACATTCCATTGTGTGTGTGTATATATATGTATATATATACACACCATATCTTCTTTATCCATTTATCTACCAATAAACAATTGGGTCGCTTCCATATCTTGGCTATTGTAAATAATGCTGCAATAAATTTGGGGATGCATATATTTTTTGAATTAGATTTTTGTTTTCTTTGGGTAAGTGTCCAGTAATAAAATTACTGGATCACATGGTAATTTTATTTTTAATTTTTTTAGGAACCTCCATACTGTGTTCCATGGTGACTGCACCAGCTTGCATTCCTACCAAGAGGGCATAATGATTCTACTTTCTCCACATGCTCAACAAGACTTGTTATTTCTTCTTTTTTTGATTTTAGCCATTCTGACAGGTGTGAGGTAATATCTCATTCTGGTTCTGATTTGCATTTCCCTGATGATTAGTGATGTTGAGCATCTTTTCATGTGTCTATTGCTCATCTGTATGTTTTCTTTGGAAAAATGTCTATTCAGGTCCTCTGCCCATTTTATAATCAAATTGTTTGGGCTTTTTTGGTGTTGAGTTGTGTAAGTTTTTTATATATTTTGGATATTAACATTTTATCAGATATATCATTTGCAGAGGAGTTAAGATGTTGGAGTAGTAGGGGGACCCTGAACTTGCCTGGTCCTTTTGATGTGGGAAACAAAGGCAGAAGAAAAATTATTAAATTTCCTTACTACCTACAGCCCATTGACAAGTCCCTGAAACAGGCCGAGTGACATTCCTCAAGGGACTCAACTGCCTTGATGTTAATACTTTGCTAAGGGCAAAAGGTAATCCTAGCCCGAATCTCCACCCCCACCCCACCCACCCCAGGATCCTGTAAATCTATTTTAACATATAAAAATTCCTTTGGAAACTTCCTTTATCTCTAAACCCCCTAAGATATGTGTTGGCAATCATCCCCCAAGCATATGGCCCACTGATATACATCTGAAGGGTCTCATGACTAAGGTTTTATTAGACGGTAATAAATGACCTTTTCCCAACAATAGCTATCTCCCTTAAGGTCCTGGAAACCTTGCTTCCAAAATTCCTTAGAGACTTACACTATCCCTAACCCCCTCTCAACTTGAAAGTATATAACAGGCCACTCCTCATGACCCCATTGCAGCTCTTTCTGCTCCCGGGTCCTGTCCCCATGCTTTAATAAAACCACCTTTTTGCACTAAAGACATTTCAAGTATTCTTTCTTAGCCATCAGCTTCGAACCCTAACGTCTTTCCTACATCACTTTGAATACAGCTAGATCAACAGTCAACTATTTTGAACAACTGGGAAGATGATCTGAGGATTAAGGAAAAAATCTGCACAGTTGGAGGGAGAGAACCTGGCAGATTCAAGGTTCAGAGCCATGAGTTGGGGGAGAGGAAAGCCACGTGGTGGCAAAGGATAGGGAACCCTTTCACAGAGCAAAGTCAGGAAAAAGGAGAAAGTGGAAAAGAGTCCAGTGGGTAAGGACCACACAATAAGCTGCAGTGAGGAGATTCCCTGGGTCACACAGAGAGATTGCTCCCCTTCCTGGAGGGCATTTGGAAGAGTGTATTTTGCCTCTCCAAGGCCAGTCATTGAGTGGTGCTCATCAGCAGGGTCAGAGGTGTGCGCCTAGGGCAGAAAACCTCTTAACAACTTTGCACGGTGAGCCACAATAGGCTTAAACCTCTGTGTGTGCACTGAGTAGCTGCTTTTTTGTGGCAAAACTAAGCAGAAAGCAGACACTGGAGCAGTTTGCAGATAAACTGGCCGCCACTTTTCACTGTCTGCCACAATAGATTCAAACCTCTGTGATGGCTTTTCTGGGATAGAAGGGAGTAGGGGACAGATCTAAGTGCAGACAGCTGATAATCTGGTTCCAACTTTTTGCTGAACATTACAATAAATTCTTACTTCAGCGTGCTCACTGTGCAATGGCTTTTTGGGGACAGGATGGTGCTGGACATGCCCTGAACCTCTCCTCCAGGGGATGGGAGTGGGCCAGCAACTTACCAGGCCCTTTAAAACTTTTGAATCCCAGCCACTGGCCAGAGATAAAATACAGGAGATCTATGGCTCTAGGCATGCCAATGGCCTGGGCACAGACAGGTTAAGGGCAGGGAACTGAAGAAAGCCTGGACATGAGATTGTTTGCTTTTTTTTTTTTTTTTTTTTTCCAGTGGTAGTACTCTTCACCTCAATTTACTTTTTTTAAATAAAGTTTAATTACCCAACATAAAGTACATCATTAGTTTTCAATGTAGGATTGTCCAATTTTTAAGAGGAACTCTTGAATAGTGGTGGCTGGGAGTTCCGCTTCCCAGGGACAAGTGGGCAGGAAGATGCCATATTCTACCTCCTCCACCACACCTCCTTCCTCGTGCTCACCAGCACAGTCAGACTTCAGAGAGAAACGCAATGCATTCAGTAGAGGCTGGAGTTCCCTACACTAAACCGCGCTCCACCACACCTGGCAGGAGGATCTTTACAAGGGCAAATCAGCTTGTAAGCCAGCCCAGCAGGCCTCCCCTCAGAAGACCAACACAGGAATCTGCATCTGCCAAGTCTACTGATTAAAGAAAGCCCCAGGGGTGCCTGGGTGGCTCAGTCGTTAAGCGTCTGCCTTCGGCTTAGGTCATGATCCCAGGGTCCTGGGATTGAGCCCCGCATCGGGCTCCCTGCTCAGTGGGGAGCCTGCTTCTCCCTCTCCCACTCCCCCCTGCTTGTGTTCCATCTCTTGCTGTGTCTCTCTCTGTCAAATAAGTAAATAAAATCTTTAAAAATAAATAAAGAAAATAAAGAAAGCTCCAAAACATTAGCTCCAGTGGAAATAGAACGAGGCTTCCTTCCTTTTTTTTCTCTTTTCTTACTTTCTTAATTTTTTTATTTTTCTATTTATTTTTTATTCTTTATCCTTTATTTTATATATATATCTTTTTCTTTTTTTCTCTTTATCTTTTTTTGTATTGGGCTTATTATAATCTTCTGTTAATTTGTTGGTTTGTTTGTTTCCTTCTCTTATTTTTTGGATCAGGCTTCTTATTTTTTATTCTCTGTTTTCTTCTTTCCCTACACTTTTTTCTTCTTTCTTATTTTTTTAGAATCAAGATTATAGTTTATTATTTGTTTGTTTGCATTTTTGTTCCATTTCATTTTCTCTTGTCTTGGATCAGGCTTTGTTTTTGTTTTTTTGTTTTTCTTTTTTTTATTTATTCTTTTCTTTTCTCTTATACAGGCTTATCATGACAAAGAAATCAAAGCACACCTAATTAAAGGTCAAAACACTTGGGTGTCTGGGTGGCTCAGTCGTTAAGTGTCTGCCTTCGGCTCAGGTCATGATCCCAGCATCCTGTGATCGAGTCCTGCATCAGGCTCCCTGCTCTATGGGGAGCCTGCTTCTCCCTCTCCTCCCCACTTGTGCTCTCTCTCTCACTATCTCTGTGTCTCTCTCTCAAATAAATAAAATCTAAAAAAAAAAAGGTCAAAACACTTGCCACTACAACAAGGAGGAACTTCATAGAGGAAGGACCACTGGAAAAGGGAAGCCAAAACACAACAGCAGAGTGTATGCAGCATAGACCAGAAACACTTCCTGAAGTTTTTGTTTTTGTGTTGTTGCTGTTGTTATCCCTGTATTTGAGGTTTTTTTCTTTTTTTTTCCTTTCCTCTTTTCTTTTCAATAACTAGATGGAGACACCCACCCCAAAAGAAAGAACAGGAGGTAATACTCACTGCCATCAATTTAATCAACACGGATATAAATAAAATGTCTGAACTAGAATTTAAAACAGTGGTTATAAAGATACTAACTGGGCTTGAAAAAAACATAGAAGACACTAGAGAATCCCTTCCTGTAGCAATAAAAGAACCAAAATCTAATCAGGGCCAAATTAAAAATGCTATTACTAAGATAAAGTAAAAAATGGGGGCTTTAATAGTGAGCATAAATGAGGCAGAAGAGAGATCCACTGAAAAAGAAGACAAAATGGTGGAGAATAAGGAAGCTCAGGAGAAGAGAGAAATACAACTACTGGATGATGAAGGGAGACTTCGAGAAATCAGCGATTCCATAAAGCAAAACAATATCCAGATAATACGTGTCCCAGAAGATGAAGAGCAGGAGAGAAGGACGAAAGGTTTATTTAAACAAATTATAGTGAAGAACTTCCATAATCTGGGGAAGGAACCAGGCATTCAAGTCCAGGAGACAGAGAAAACCACCCTCGAAATCAATAAAAATAGATAACACCTCTACATATAATAGTAACACTTATACATACTTATATTCAATATGCTAAATGGGAAAAATATGCAGGCACGAATACTTTATTCAGCAATGCTGTCATTCAGAATACAAAGAGAGATAAAGCATTTCTAGGACAAACAAAAACTAAAGGAATTTGTAAACACTAAAACAGCCCTGCAAGAAATATTAAAGGGGATCCTTTGAGTGAGGAGAGAGAGCCAAAAGTAACAAAGACCACAAAGGAACAGAGACAATCTACAGGAACAGTGACTTTATAAGTAATATACAAAGGCACTAACTTCATATCCATCAATAATTATTCTGAATGTAAACAGACTGAATGCTCCCATTGAAAGCCATAGAGTATCAGATTAGATTAAAAAACAAGACTCATCAATATGCTCCTTACAGGAGATTAGTTTTAGACCCAAAGATATATCCAGATTGAAAGTGAGGGATGGAAAACATTTTATAATGCCAATGGATATCAAAAGAAAGCCACAGTAGCCATCCTTATATCAGACAAGCTAGATTTTAAACCAAAGACTATAATAAGAGATGAAGAAGGACACTATATCATAATAGAAGGGTCTATCCAAGAAGAAGATCTAATAATTGTAAATATCTATGTCACTAAATTAGAAGCAGCCAAATATGTAAACCAGTTAATAACAAAATTAAAGAAAAACATTGATAATAATACATTAATGATAGAATTTAACCCCCCCGCCCCACTCACAGCAATAGATAGAACATCTAAGCAGAAGATAAACAAGGAAACAAGGGCTTAGAATGACACACTGGACCAGGTGAATTTCACAGATATATTCAGAGAACTTCACCTAAAGCAGCAGAATACACATTCTTCTCAAGTGCATACAGAACATTCTCCAGAATAAATCACATAGAGGGTCACAAATCAGATCTCAACTGGTAAAAAAAAAAAAAAAAAAAAAAAGATTGAGATATTCCATCCATATTTTTATTTTATTTTACTATGTTATATTAATCACCATACCTTACATCATTAGTTTTTGATGTAGTGTTCCATGATTCATTGTTTGCGTATAACACCCAGTGCTCCATTCAAAATGTGCCTTCTTTAATACCCACCAGGCTAACCCATCCCTCTATCCCCCGCCCCTCTAGAACCCTCAGTTCGTTTCTCACAGTCCATAGTCTCTCATGGTTAGTCTCCCCCTCCAACTTTCCCCCCTTCATTTTTCCCTTCCTACTATCTTCTTTTTTATTTAACAAATAATGTATTATTTGTTTCAGAGGTACAGGTCTGTGATTCATCTTACACAATTCACAGCACTCTCCATAGAACATACCCTCTCCAATGTCTATCACCCAGTCACCCCATCCCTCCCACCCCCCACCACTCCAGCAACCCTCAGTTTGTTCCCTGAGATTTAAGAATTCCTCATATCAGTGAGATCATATGATACATGTCTTTCTCTGTTTGACTTATTTCGCTTAGCATAATACCCTCTAGTTCCATCCACATCATTGCAAATGGCAAGATTTTGGGTTCTTTGATGGCTGCATAATATTCCATTGTATATATATATATATACCACATCTTCTTTATCCATTCATCTGTTGATGGATATCTTGGCTCTTTCCATAGTTTGGCTATTGTGGACATTGCTGCTATAAACATAGGGGAGCACGTGCCCCTTCAGATCACTACATTTGTATCTTTGGGGTAAATACTCAGTAGTACAATTGCTGGGTCATATGGTAGCTCTATTTTCAACTTTTTGAGGAACCTCCATACTGCTTTGGAGAGTGGCTGCACCAACTTGCATTCCCAACAACAGTGTAGGAGGGTTCTCCTTTCTCCACATCCTCGCCAACATCTGTCATTTCCTGACTTGTTAATTTTAGCCATCTGACTGGTGTGAGGTGGTATCTCATTGAGGTTTTGATTTGGATTTCCTGATGCCGAGTGATGTTGAGCACTTTTTCATGTGTCTGTTGGCCATTTGGCTGTCTTCTTTGCAGAAATGTCTGTTCATGTCTTCTGCCCATTTCTTGATTGGATTATTTGTTCTTTGGGTGCTGAGTTTCATAAGTTCTTTATAGATTTTGGATACTAGCCTTTTATCTGATATGTCATTTGCAAATATCTTTTCCCTTTCTTTCAGCTGTCTTTTGGTTTTGTTGACTGTTTCCTTTGCTGTGCAAAAGCTTTTTATCTTGATGAAGTCCCAATGGTTCATTTTTGCCCTTGCTTCGGTTGCCATTGGTGATATGTCTAGGAAGAAGCTGCTGCAGCTGAGGTTGAAGAGGTTGCTGCCTGTGTTCTCCTCTAGGATTTTGATGGACTCCTGTCTCACATTAAGACTTTCATATATTTTGAGTCTATTTTTGTGTGTGGTGTAAGGAAATGGTCCAGTTTCATTCTTCTGCATGTGGCTGTCCAATTTTCCCAACACCATTTGTTGAAGAGACTGTCTTTTTTCCATTGGACATTCTTTCCTGCTTTGTCAAAGATTAGTTGACCATAGAGTTGAGGGTCCATTTCTGGGTTCTCTATTCTGTTGCATTGATCTATGTGTATATTTTTTGCCAGTACCATACTGTCTTTATGATTACAGCTTTGTAATAGAGCTTGAGACCTGGAATTGTGATGCCACCAGCTTTGCTTTTCTTTTTCAACATTCCTCTGGCTATTTGGGGTCTTTTCTGGTTCCATACAAATTTTAGGATTATTTGTTCCATTTCTGTGAAAAAAGTGGATGGTATTTTGATAAGGAGTGCATTAAATGTGTACATTGCTCTAGGTAGCATTGGCATCTTCACAATATTTGTTCTTCCAATCCATGAGCATGGAACATTTTTCCATTTCTTTGTGTCTTCCTCAATTTCTTTCATGAGTATTTTATAGTTTTCTGAGTACAGATTCTTTGCCTCTTTGGTTAGATTTATTCCTAGGTTTCTTATGGTTTGGGGTGCAATTGTAAATAAGATTGACTCCTTAAATGCTTTTTCTTCTGTCTTTTTGCTGGTGTATAGAAATGCAACTGATTTCTGTGCATTGATTTTATATCCTGCCACTCTACTGAATTCCTGTATGAGTTCCAGCAGTTTTGGGTTGGAGTCTTTTGGGTTTTCACATAAAGTATCCTATCATCTGCGAAGAATGAGTTTCACTTCTTCTTTGCTGATTCGGGTGTCTTTTATTTCTTTTTGTTGTCTGATTGCTGTGGCTAGGACTTCTAGTACTATGTTGAATAGCAGTGGTGGTAGTGGCATCCCTGCCATGTTCCTGACCTTAGGGGGAAAGCTGTCAGTATGTCCCCATTAGGAATATTTGCTGTGGGTTTTTCATAGATGGCTTTTATGATATTGAGGTATGTACCCTCTATCCCTACACTCTGAATAGTTTTAATCAAGAAAGGATGCTGTGCATTGTCAAATGCTTTTTCTTCATCTATTGAGAGGATCATATGGTTCTTGTTCTTTCTTTTGTTAATGTATTGTGTCACATTGATTGATTTGAGGATGTTGAACCAACCGTGTACCCCAGGAATAAATCCGACTTGGTCGTGGTGAATAATCCTTTTAATGTGCTGTTGGATCCTATTAGCTAGTATTTTGGTGAGAATTTTTGCATCCATGTTCATCAAAGATATTGGTCTATAATTCTCGTTTTTGATGGGGTCTTTGTCTGATTTTGGGATCAAGGCAATGTTGGCCTCATAAAATGAGTTTGGAAGCTTTCCTTCCATTTCTATTTTTTAAAACAGTTTCAGAAGAATAGGTATTAATTCTTCTTGAAATGTTTGGTAGAATTCCCCTGGGAAGCCATCTGGCCCTGGGCTCTTGTCTGTTGCGAGACTTTTGATTACTGCTTCAATTTCCTTAGTGGTTATGGGTCTGTTCAGGTTTTCTGTTTATTCCTGGTTCAGTTTTGACAGTTTATACATCAATAGGAATGCACCAATTTCTTTCAGATTGTATAATTTGCTGGCATATAGTTCCTCATTATATGTTTTTATAGTTGTTTGTATTTCTTTGGTATTGGTTGTGATCTCTCCTCTTTCATTCATAATTTTATTTATGTGTGTCATTTCTCCTTTCTTTTTGATAAGTCTGGCCAGGGGTTTATCAATCTTACTAATTCTTTCAAAGAACCAGCTCCTAGTTTCGTTGACCTCTTCTACTGTTCCTTTGGTTTCTATTTCATTGATTTCTGCTCTGATTCTTATTATTTCTCTTCTCCTGCTGGGTTTAGGCTTTATTTGCTGTTCTTTCTCCAGCTCCTTTAGGTGTAGGGTTTGGTTCTGTATTTGAGACCTCTCTTGTTTCTTGAGAAAGGCTTGTATTGCTATATACTTTCCTCTTAAGACCGCCTTTGCTGCATCCCAAGGATTTTGAACAGTTCTGTTTTCATTTTCATTTGTTTCCATGATTTTTTAAAATTATTCTTTAATTTCCTGGTTGACCCATTCATTCTTTAGTAGGATGCTTTTTAGCCCCCATGTATTTGAGTTCTTTCCAAATTTCCTCTTGTGATTGAGTTCTAATTTCAAAATTGTAGTCCAAAAATATGCAGGGAATGATCCCAAACTTTTGGTACTGGTTGAGACCTGATTTGTGACCTAGGATGTGATGTATTCTGGAGAATGTTCCATGGGCACTAGAGAAGAACGTGTTTTCTGTTGCTTTAGGATGGAATGTTCTGAATATATCTGTGAAGTCCATTTGGTCCAGTGTGCCATTTAAAGTCTTTATTTCCTTGTTGATCTTTTGCTTAGATGATCTGTCCATTTCAGTGAGGGAGATGTTAAAGTCACATACAATTATTGCATTGCTGTCAATGTTTCTTTGCTTTTGTTATTAATTGGTTTATATAATTGGCTGCTCCCATGTTAGGGGCATAGATATTTACAATTGTTAAATCTTCTTGTTGGATAGACCCTTTAAGTATGATATAGTGTCCTTCCTCATCTCTTATTATACTCTTTGGTTTAAAATCTAATTTGTCTGATATAAGGATTGCCACCCTAGCTTTCTTCTGATGTCCATTAGCATGGTAAATAGTTTGCCACCCCCTCACTTTCAATCTGGAGTTGTCTTTGGGTCTAAAATGAGTCTCTTGCAGACAGCATATCGATGGGTCTTGGTTTTTTATCCACTCTGATAGCCCGTGTCTTTTGATTGGGGCATTTAGCCCATTTACATTCAGGGTAACTATTGAAAGATATGAATTTAGTGCCATTGTATTGCCTGTAAGGTGACTGTTACTGTATATTGTCTGTGTTCCTTTCTAGTCTATGTTGCTTTTAGGCTCTCTCTTTGCTTAGAGAACCCCTTTCAATATTTCTTGTAGTGCTGGTTTCATGTTTGCAAATTCTTTTAGTTTTTGTTTGTCCTAGAAGCCTTTTATCTCTCCTTCTATTTTCAATGACAGCCCACCTGGATATAGTATTCTTGGCTGCATATTTTTCTCATTTGGTGCTCTGAAGATATCATGCTAGTCCTTTCTGGCCTGCCAGGTCTCCGTGGATAGATCTCTTGCCAATCTAATGTTTCTACCATTGTAGGTTAAAGACCTCTTGTCCCCAGCTGCTTTCAGGATTTTCTTTGTCTCTGAGACTCATAAGTTTTACTATTAGATGTCTGGGTGTTGACCTATTTTTATTGATTTTGTGCCTCCTGGATTTTTCTGGCTGTTTCCTTCCCCAAATTAGGGAAGTTCTCTGCTATAATTTGCTCCAATATACCTTCTGCCCCCTCTCTTTTTCTTCTTCTTCTGGGATCCCAATTATTCTAATATTATTTCATCTTATGGTATCACTTATCTCTCCAATTCTGCCCTTGTGATCCAGTAGCTGTTTATCTCTCTTTTTTCTCAGCTTCTTTATTTTCCATCATTTGGTCTTCTATATCACCAATTCTTTCTTCTGCCTCAATTATCCTAGCAGTTAGAACCTCCATTTTTTATTGCACCTCATTAATATCCTTTTTGATTTCAACTTGGTTAGATTTTAGTTCTTTTATTTCTCCAGAAAGGATTTCTCTAGTATCTTCCATGCTTTTTTCAAGCCCAGCTAGTATCTTTAAAATCGTCATTCTGCACTCTAGTTCTGACATCTTACTAATGTCAGTATTGATTAGGTCCCTGGCAGTAGGTACTGCCTCTTGTTCTTTTTATTGAGGTTCCTTTTTTCTGTCTTGTCATTTTGTCCAGAGGAGAATAGCTGAATGAGAGAACAAAATTCTAACTGGATGACAATGACCACAGAAAAAATATACTCTAAACAAATCAAAAGAGATCGTAACCAGGGGAAAAGAAAGTGAAAGAAAGAAAAAAGAAAAAGAACGGAAAAAGAAAAAGAAAAAAGAAAAATATGATCAAATATGATCAGGTTGGTGAATAGATCAGTTGCACACACTAGATTTTGGGTGTATTTTGGTCTGTTAGAAGAAACTGCCTCCCAAAATTTTAAAGAAAGAAAACTGTACAAAAATAAGGGTAAATACTATGAAAGAATGGAATATGAGTGTAAAGATGAAAATTATAAAAGATTTTATAAAAGGAATTGATAAGAAGTTGGTTGAAAAAAGAAAGAAGAGAAATTTAAAAAAAAAAGAAAAAAGGGAGAGAATTTGATCAGGCAGGAGACTAGAACAAAGCCATACAGTTGAGATTTAGGGTATATTTTGGTCTGTTAGAAGAAACTGTATCCCAAAATTTTAAAGAGAGAACAACTTATATATATATATACCAAAAATAAGGTTAACTACTATGAAGGGATAGAATATGACTCTAAAAATGAAAAATAAAAAAGATTTTTTAAAAAGGGATTGATAAGATGGTCATTAAAAAAGAGAAATTGAGAAAAAAATAGAAAAAGGAAAAAAAATTAAAAAAATTAACTTTGAAAGACTAAAGAATCATGGGCAAAAAAGCCATGAATTCTATGTGCTGTATTCCCCTAGTGCAGGTGTTCTGCCATTTTTATTGATCAGTAAACTTGGTCTTGGCTGGCTGTTCTTGCTGATCTTCTGGGGGAGGAGCCTGGTGCAGTGCTTCTCACGTATCTTTGCCTGAGGGGGAATTGCCCTGCCTCTGCAGGGGACCGGGCTAAGTAATCTGCTCGGGTTTGCTCTCAGGAACTTTTGTTCCCTGAAAGCTTTCCATACAGGTTTAGAGGACAAGAGAGAAAATGGTGGCCTCCCAATCTCCACCCCAGATGAGCCAGGAACTCTGGGCCCCACTCCTCAGTGAGCCCCCAGAGAAAAGGAATAAATCACTCCTGTCTCCCTGGTCTCTGGCTACACACTGTGCTTACCCAGCCTGTGACCAAGTGTTTCTATCTCTGGCACCCAACCCCGTTTGGAGTCTCCAAACCCAGCAGATTCCTGTGGTGAGCTCCCTCGCCACTCCGCCCGGGGGAGGAAGGGGAGTCTCCCCGGATCTGCCATTTGTTGTGTCCCTCCTGGAAGAGTAGTAGCCTGACTGTGCCTCGGATCATGGTCTAGACCAACCCTGAGCTGAGAGCCCACTCCCTGGCTCCGTCTTTGCAGCCCACTTCCCTGCTCTGATACTTGGGAGCTCTGCCACACTCAGGCACCCCTGGTCTTTCTGTGACCCTGAGGGTCCTAAGACCACACTGTCCCAGCCAGGTTTCCACCCACCAGTTAGCCACTGGAACGACATCCCTCAGTGGAGCAGACTTCTAAAAGTTCTGATTTTGTGCTCCGCTGCTCTATCACTTGCCGGTAGCTGCCTGACAGAGGCTCCCTCCCTGCAAGGTCTATCTTCCCAAATCTGCAAGGTTCACTATTATATGTTTGATTGTTTATCTGTTTTTATTGAGTTTGATGGGGCTTCTCTTTGCTTCCTGGACTTGAATGCCTATTTCCTCCCCTGGATTAGGGAAGTTCTCAGCTATAATTTTCTCCAAGACTCCTTCTGCCATTCTCTCACTTTCCTTTTCTTCTGGGATCCCAATTATTCTAATATTGTATAGCTTTATGGTATTACTAATCTCTCAAACCCTCCCCTCATGATCCAGTAAGTGTTTATCTCTCTTTTTCTGAACTTCTTTATTCTCAATAATTTTTTCTTCTATATCACTAATTCTCTCTTCTGCCTCATTTATCCTAGCAGTTAGAGCCTCCATTTTTATTACATCTCATGAATAGCCTTTCTGATTTCATCTTGATTAGATTTTAGCTCTTTCATTTCTCCAGAAAGCGATACTCTAGTGTCTTCTCTTTTTTCAAGTCCAGCTAGTATCTTTATAATCGTTATTCTGAGCTCTACTTGGACACCTTATTTATGTCCATACTGATTAGGTCCCTAGAAGTGAGTACTGCCTCTTTTTCTCTTTTTTCAGGTGAGATAGTCCCTCTTTTTTATTTCTGCAGAAGGTGGTTGCTTTTCTTATTTTTTTTGGTCTAAATTCAATTAGCCAATATATACTACATATTTAGTTTATAATGTGTTCAATGATTCATTAGTTGTGTATAACACACAGTGTTCATTACATTATGTGCCTTCTTTAATGCACATCACACAGTTAACCCAACCACCTACCCACCTCCCTTTTGGAAACCCTCTGTTTTCCTGAGTCAAGAGTCTCTCATGGTTTGTCTCCCTCTCTGATTTCTTCCATTCAGTTTTCCCGCATTTCCCCTATCATCCTCTGCTCTATTCCTTATTTTCCACATATGAGTGAAACCATATGATAATTGTCTTCTATGATTAACTTATTTCACTCAGCATAATACCCTCCAAATCCATCCATGTCAATGTAAAGGGTAGATATTCATCCTTTCTGATGGCTGAGGAATATTTCATTGTGTGTATGAACCACATCTTCTTTATCCATTCATCAGCTCTTTCCAAAGTTTGGCTATTATGGACATTGCTGCTATAATATTTGGGGTATATGTACCCCTTCCTTTCACTACATCTATATCTTTGGGGTAAATACCCAGTAGTGCAATTGTTGGGTCATAAGGTAGATCTATTTTTAACATCTTGAGGAACCTCCATGCTGTTTTTCAGAGTGGCTGTACCAGTTTGCATTCTCACCAACAGTGTAAGAGGGTTCCCCTTTCTCTGCATCCTCGCCAACATTTGTTGTTTCCTGTCTGGTTAATTTTAGGCATTCTGACTGGTGTGAAGTGGTATCTCGTTGTTTTGATTTGTATTTCCCTGATGGCTAATGATGTTGGAGATTTTTTTCATGTATCTGTTAGCCATTTTTATGTCTTCTTTGGAGAAGTGTCTGTTCATGTCTTCTGCACATTTCTTGACAGGATTATTTGTTTTTTGGGTGTTGAGTTTGAGAACTTTTTTAATTTTCTTTTTTTGTTGTTGTTTTTGTGTTTTTTTAATGAGAAAATACTTTTTATTAGATGGTGTGAAAGAAGTTCTTTATAGATCTTAGATACCAGCCCTTTATCTGAAATGTCATTTGTAAATAACTTCTCCCATTCTGTGGACTGTCTCTTAGTTTTCTTGACTGTTTCCTTTGCTGTGGTGAAGCTTTCTATCTTGATGAAGTTTCAAAAGTTCATGTTTGCTTTTGTGTCACTAGACTTTGGGGATGTGTCTTGAAAGATGTTGCTGTGGCCAATGTTGAAGGGGTTACTGCCTATGTTCTCCTCTAAGAGTTTGATGGATTCCTGTATCACATTGAGGTCTTTCATCCATTTTGAGTTTAGCTTTGTGTATGGTGTAAGAGAAGGGTCTAGTTTTATTCTTCTGCATGTAGTTGTCCAGTTTTCCCAGCACCATTTCCTGAAGACACTGTCTTTTTTCCACTGGATGTTCATTGCTGCTTTTTTGAAGATTAGTTGACCACAGAGTTAAGGGTCCACTTGTGGGATCTCTATTCTCTTCTATTGATACCTATGTGTCTGTTTTTGTGCTAATACCATACTGTCTTGATGATCACAGCTTTGTAATATAGCTTGAAGTCAGGCATTGTGATGCTCCCAGCTTTGGTTTTCTTTTTCAACATTCCCCTGGCAATTCAGGTTCTTTTCTGGTTCCATACAAATTTTAGGATTGTGTGTTCCAGCTTTGTGAAAAATGTTGATGGTATTTTGATAGGGATTGCATTGAAAGTGTTAATTGCTCTGGGTAGTATAGACATTTTCACTCTGTTTATTCTTCCAATCCATGAACATGGAATATTTTTCCATCTCTTTGTGTCTTCCTCAATATCTTTCATAAGCGTTCTGTAGTTTCTAGACTATAGATGCTTTACTTCTTTGGTTAGGTTTATTCCTAAGTATGTTACGGTTTTTGGTGCTCTTGTAAATGGGACTGATTCTTTAATTTCTCTTTCTTCAGTTACATTGTTAGTGTATAGAAATGCAACTGATTTCTGTACATTGATTTTATATCCTGCCATGAAGCTTAAATGCTGTATGAATTCTAATAACTTGGGAGTGGAGTCTTTTGGGTTTTCCACATAAAGTATCATGTCATCTGTGAAGAGAGAGAGTTTGACTTCTTCTTTGCCAATTTGAATTCCTTTTATTTCTTTTTGTTGCCTGACTGCTGAGACTAGGACTTCTAGTACTATGTTGAACAATAATGGTGAGAGTAGGCAACCCTGTCGTGTTCGTGCCCTTAGGGGAATATCTCTGTTTTTCCCCGTTGAGAATGATATTCACTGTGGGCTCTTCCTATATGGCTTTTATGATATTGAGGAATGTTCCCTCTATCCCTACACTTAGAAGAGTTTTAATCTAGAAAGGATTCTGTACTTTGTTGAATGCTTTCTCTGCATCAATAGAGAGGATCATATGGCTCTTATCTTTTCCTTTATTAATGTGCTCTATCATGTTAATTGATTTGTGAATGTTGAGCCACCCTTGAATCCCAGGAATACACCCACCTGGTTGTGGTGGATAATCCTTTTAGTGTACTGTTGGATCCTATTGGCTAGGATTTTGTGTATTTTGGCATCCATATTCATCTCGGATATTGGTTTGTAATTCTCCTTTTTGGTGGGGTCTTTGTCTGGTTTGGGGATCAAGGTAATGTTGACCTCATAGAACGAGCTTGGAAATTCTCCTTCCCTTTCTATTTTTTGAAACAGCTTCAGAAGAATAAGTATTATTTCTTGTGTAAATATTTGGTAGAATTCCCCTGAGAAGCCATCTGACCCTGGACTCTTGTTTTTTGGGAGATTTTTGTTTACTGCTTCAATTCCCTTACTGGTTATGGGTCTGTTTGTGACCCAGTATGTGGTTTATTCTGGAGAAAGTTCCATGTGCACAAGAGAAGAATGAGTATTCTGTTGTTTTAGGATCGAATATTCTGAATATATGTACGAAGTCCATCTGGTCCAATGTGTCCTTCAAAGCTCTTGTTTCTTTGTTGATCTTCTGCTTAGATGATCTGTCTATTGCTGAGAGCCGAGTGTTGAGGTCTCCTACTATTAATATATTATTATGTATATGTTTCTCTACTTTGTTTATTAGTTGGTTTATATAATTGGCTGCTCCCATTTTGGGGGCATAGATATTTACAATTGTTAGATCTTCTTGTTGGATCTTAAGTATGAATTAGTGTCCTTCTACATCTCTTACTATGGTCTTTAGTTTAAAAGCTAATTTGTCTCATATGAGGATTGCTGCCCCAACTTTCTTTTCAGGTCCATTGGCATGGTAAATTGTTCTCCATCCCCTTACCTTCAATCTGGACATGGCTTTAGGTTCAAAGTGAGTCTCTTGTAGACAGCATATGGATGAGTCCTGCTTTTTTTTTTTTTTAAAGATTTTATTTATTCATTTTGAGAGAGAGAGAGAAAGACAGAGAGAGCACAAGCAGAGGGAGAAGGAGAAGCAGACTCTCCGCTGAGCAGGGAGCCCGATGCAGGGCTTGATCCCAGGACCCTGAGATCATGACCTGAGCCGAAGGCAGACACTTAGCCATCTGAGCCACACAGGCACCCCAAGTCCTGCTTTTTTATCCAATCTGAAACCCTGTGTCTCTTGATGGGAGCAATCATCCCATTCACATTGAGAGTAACTATTGAAAGATATGAATGTAGTGTCATTGTATTGTCTGTAAGGTCCCTTTTCCTGTAAGTTTTCTGTTTTTTTCTGGTCTATTTGACTCTTGGGATTGAATAGAGTGAAAAAAGGACTAAAATGAAGCATATATCTATAAAATGCAGATGTAAAAAATGAAAGTTAAAGAGTGACTTAAAGGGGTGCCTGGGTGGCTCAGTTGGTTAAGCGACTGCCTTCAGCTCAGGTCATGATCCTGGAGTCCCTGGATCGAGTCCCGCATCGGGCTCCCTGCTCGGCAGGGAGTCTGCTTCTCCCTCTGACCCTCCTCCCTCTCATGTGCTCTCTCTCATTCTCTCTCTCTCAAATAAATAAATAAAATCTTTAAAAAAAAAAAAAAAGAGTGACTTAAAAATGTAAGTTGGTAAAATAAGAATCTAGTAGAAATGGGAAAAAGTTAAAAAAATGAAATGGAAAATTTAGACTGAAAGATAAACAAGTCATGAGAAAACACATGAAGCTCAATATACTATTTTCTCCTGGAGCTGGAGTTTTACATTCTTGTGGGATTCATTAAATTTTAGTCCACCTGTTCTTCCAGTCTGTCTTCTGGGGGAGGGGCCTGCTGTGCTGCTTATCATGTGTCTTTTCCTAGGTGGAGTTGCCATACCCCTTGTAAGGGGGCTGGGCTCAGTGCAAACTGTAGTCCTCTGTGTGGCTTTTGTTCCCTGGATGCTTTCTGCACCTCCTCAGAGGATCAGAGCACAGATGGCTGTGCCCAGATCTCCGGCCCAGAGCTGAACCATCTCAGTGACCCCTATTCAGTAAACCCTCTGAGACAAACAGTTTTCACTTTTCTGTGTGTCAGTTTCTGCAGACTCTTGTGGTGTGCGCCCACTGCAATCCTCCTGGGGGGAGTCCCAGGGACCCATAAGCACCACTGCCCTTTGTGTCCTTGGGCATGCACCCTGCTCCGCTGCTCCTGGGCCATGGCTGGATGCCACCCTACTGTCCTTTTCAGGGCTGCCACCACCCTGAGAGTTGTTGCCAGTCATGGGTGCAGCTGTTTCACCCCTCCCAGGGGATGGTAAAGGACCTGCATGTTCTAGCCCTTTTAAGTTTGCTCAGGCAAAGAGCAATCACCCGATCCATCCAACTCGTGTTTTATGGCAACCTGAGCTGAAAGTCCCTCCTGGGCTCACTGACTGTAACCAGTTTTCCTGGTCCCCTGTTTTACAATCTACTCGTTCATGCACGCCCATTTGTTCTGTGTCTCCTGGGATCCTGAGACCACAATGACCCACCTAGAATTCTGCTCTTTTCATACCCTGAGTCCCTTTCAGAAAGGGATGTTTCTCTCTGGAGCAGATTTCTAAAGGTTCTGACTTTGTGCTCCGGTGTTATATCACTTCCTAGTAGTCAGCTTATGGAAGTTCCCTCCCCTCTCCATTTATCTTCCAATATCTCCCTGCAGATTCATGATTCTGCACTTCCTACCTTGCAAAAAGCAGTCACTCTTCTACTTGTAGACTTCCTGATATATTTTCTTACATCTCAGGCTGAATTCATGGGTATTCAGAATGGTTTGATAGATATCCAGCTAAATTCAAGGGACCAGATAAAATAAGATCCCCTACTCTTCCACCATCTTGCTTCTTTTCCTCGCTTCTCTATTTGTAGAGTTGCAGCTATTTTTTCTTAGATATCCGGTTGAGTTTGTACATGTTCAGAATGGTGGTATTTGCAAACATCTTATCACATAAAGGACTAGTATCCAAAATCTATAAAGAACTTATCAAACTCAATACCCAAATAGCAAATAATCCAATCAAGAAGTGGGCAGAAGACATGAACAGACATTTCTCCAAAGAAGACATACCAATGGCCAACACACACATTAAAAAATGCTCAACATCACTCAGCATCAGGGTAAGGCAAATCAAAACCACAAGGAGATACCACCTCTCACCATTCAAAATGGCTAAAATTAACAAGTCAGGAAATGACAGATGTTGGTGGCAATGCAAGCTGTTGCAGCCACCCTGGAAAACAGTATGGAGGTTCCTCTAAAACTTAAAACTAGGGCTACCCTATGACTCAGCAATTGTACTACTAGGTATTTATCCAAAGGATACAAACATAGTGACTCAAAGGAGCACATGGATCCCAATGTTTATGGTGGCAATGTCCACAATAGCCAAACTATGGAAAGAACACAGATCAACAGATGAATAAAGAAGATATATATATAATATATATATGTATACATATGAGATATTTTATATATCATTATATGATATATATAAAGAAGATATCATATATATGATATATTATATATCATGATATATAGGAATATTATCTATTATATATGTAATCAATATAATATAGATATACAATGGAATATTACCCAGTCATCAAAAAGAATGAAATCTTGCCATTTGCAATGATGTTTATGGAACTAGAGGGTATTATGCTAAGTGAAATAAGTCATTCAGAGAAAGACAAATATATGATTTCACTCATATATGGAATTTAAGAAACAAAACTGATGAACATAGGGTAAGGAGAGGAAAAATAAACAAGAGGAAAACAAGAGTGGGAGGCAAACCTTAAGAGATTCTTAACTCTAGGGAACAAACTAAGGGTTGCTGGAGGGGAGGTGGGTGAGGGCTGGGGTAACTGGGTGATGAACATTAAGATGGGCACATGAATTAATGAGTACTCGGTGTTGTATGGAACTGATGAATCACTGAATTCTACCTCTGAAACTAATAACACAGTATATGTTAATTAAATTGAATTTAAATACAAAAAAACTAAAAAGAATCTATTAAAAAACATACATCATTTTTAAATATTATCTCCCATTCACTAGGTTGCCTTTTAATTTTTTTTGATGGTTTTCTTCATTGTGCAGAAGTCTTTTTTTCAGTGTAGTCCCAATAGTTTAATTTTGCTTTTATTTCCTTTGCCTGAGAAGACATATCCAGAAAAATGTTGCTAATGCTGATGTCAAAGAGATTACTGCCTATGTTTTCTTCTAGGAGTTTTATGGTTGCAGGTCTCACATTTAGGTCTTTAGTCCAATTTGAGTTTATTTTTGTGTATGGTGTCAGAAAGTGGTCCAGTTTCATTCTTTTGCATGTAGCTGTCTAGTTTTCCCAGCACCATTTGTTGAAGAGACTCTCTTTTTCCCATTGGATATCCTTTCTTGCTTTGTTGAAGATTATTTCACCATATTAGTGTGGGTTTTTTTCTAGGTTCTCCATTCTGTTCCTGTGATCTATGTGTTTATATCTGTGCCAGTACCATACTGTTTTGATTACCACAGCTTTATAGTATATCTTGAATTCTAGAATTGTGATACCTCCAACTTTGTTCTTCCTCAATATTGCCTTGGCAATTTTTGTTCTTTTGTGGTTCCATACAAATTTTAGGATTATTTGCTCTGGTCTTTAAAAAATGTTGTTAGGGGTGCCTGGGTGGCTCAGTCCATTAAGCGACTGCCTTTGGCTCAGGTCATGATCCCAGGGTCCTGGGATTGAGTCCCACATTGGGCTCCCTGCTCCATGGGGAGCCTGCTTCTCCCTCTCCCACTCCCCCTGCTTGTGTTCCCTCTCTCACTGTGTCTCTCTCTGTCAAATAAATAAATAAAATCTTTAAAAATAAATAAATAAAATAAAAAATGTTGTTGGTTTTTTTTTTTTAAGATCTTATTTATTTATTTATTTCAGAGAGAGAGTGAGTGAAAGAAAGAGAGAGAGCACACAAGCAGGGGCAGAGGGAGAGGGAGAAGCAGACTCCCCTGCTGAGCAGGGAGCCAGATGTGGGGCTTGATCCCAGGACCATGGGATCATGACCTGAGCTGAAAGCAGTTGCTTAACTGACTGAGCCACCCAGGTGCCCTGTTGGTGTTTTGATAGGGATTGCATTGAATCTATAGATTTCTTTGGGTATTATCAACATTTTTTTTTAAATTTTTAAAAATGTAGGTTTTTTTTTTTTTTTCTGTAGCATTAAATTTATTAAATAAAACATATTTGAAAAAGTAACCCAAATAAGGAAACCAAGTACATTTTTGAAATTATTTGGTAAATAAAATGTTACAGGTACAGACGTTTTAACAATATTTGTTCTCCCAATCCATAAGCATGGAGCATCTTTCCATTGTTTGTGTCGTCTTCAATTTCTTTCAACAAGTTTTCAGAGTACAGGTCTTTCACCTCCTTGGTTAATTTATTCTTAGGTTTTTTATTATTTTTGTTGCAATTGTAAATGGATTGTTTTCTTAATTTCTCTTTCTGCTAATTCATTATTAGTGTATAGAAATGCAACAGATTTCTGTGTATCAATTTTGTGTCCTGCAACTTTACAGAATTCATTTGTCAATTCTAATAGTTTTTTTGTGGAGTCTTCAGGGTGTTCTATACACACTATCATGTTATCTGTAAATGGTGACAGTTTTGCTTCTTCCTTATCAATTTGGATGCTTTTATTTCTTTTCTGTTGTCTTATTGCTGTGCCTAGGACTTCCAGTATCATGTTGAATAAAAGTGATGATAGTGGATATCCTTGTCTTGTTCCTGATCTTAGAGGAAAAGTTCTCAGTTTTTCACCACTGAGTATAATGTTAGCTATGGGTGTTTTATACATGTCCTTAATTATGTTGAGGTATGTTTCCTCTAAACTCACTTTATTGAGATTTTTTATCATAAATGAATATTGTACTCTATCAAATGTTTTTCCTGCATCTATTGAGATGAACATATGGTTTTTATCCTTTCTTTTGTTAATGTGATGTATGATGTTGATTTATTTGCAAATATTGAACTACCCTTGCATCCCTGGACTAATTCTTATTTGGCTGGTGAATGACTTTTTAAATACAATGTTGAATTTTTTGCTAATATTTTGTAGGTGTTGTTTGCATCTATGTTCCTCAGAGATATTGGCCTGTAGCTTTTGTGGGGTTTTTTATATGTCTTTGTCTGTTTTTGATATCAGAATAATTCTGGCCTCATAAAATGAATTTAGAAAGTTTTTTTTTTCTCTTCTATGTTTTGGAATAGTTTAGGAAGAATAGGTATTAACTCTTCTTTATATATTTGGTACAATTCACCTGTGGAAGCATCTGCTCCTGGACTTTTGTTTTTTGTTTTTTAATTACTGATTCAATTATACTACTAATAATTGGTCTCTTCAAATTTTCTATTTCTTCCTGAGTCAGTTTTGGAAGATTGTATGTTTCTAGAAACTTTTCCATTTCTTCTAGGTTGTCCAATTTTTTGCCATATAGTTTTTTATATTTTCTTATAATCCTTTGTATTTCTGTGGTGTCAGTTGTTATTTCTCCTCCTCCATTTGTCATTTTATTAACTTAAGTCTTCTCTATCTTTTTCTTGATGAGTCTTACTATAGGTTTATCAATTTTGTTTATCTCTTCAAAGAACTTGCTCCTGGTTTCATCAATTTTTTTCTCTCTTTTTTTAACCCTTTATTTCACTTATTTCTGCTTTAATCTTTATTAGTTTCTTCCTTCTGCTAGCTTTGGGCTTTGTTTATTCTTCCTTTTCTAGCTCTTTTAAGTATAAGGTTAGGTAGTTTATTTGAGCTTTTTATTATTTCTTAAGGTAGGCCTGTATTGCTATAAACTTTTCTCTTAGAGCTTTTTTAGCAGATTCTGGCCTGTTGTGTTTCCATCTTCATTTGGCTTCATGTGTTTTTATTTCCTCCTTGATTTCTTGGTTGACCCTTTGGTTGTTTAGTAGCATGTTGTTTATCCTCCATATATTTATGTTCTGTCCTGATTTTTTATTGTGATTGATTTCTATTTTAATAATGTTGTTTTCAGAAAAAAATACTTAATATGATTTTATTCTTCTGAAATTATTGAGACTTCTTTTGTGGCCTAACATGTAATCTATCCTGAAGAATGTTCCATGTGCACTTGTAAAGAATGTGTATTCTGATGCTTTTGTATGGAATGTTCTCTACCTATCTGTAAGGTCCATCTGGTCCAATGTGTCATACAAAGCCACTGTTTCCTTGTTGATTTTCTGTCTACACAATCTATCCATTGATGTAAGTGGGGTGCTAAAGTCCCCTACTATTATTTTATCACTGTCAGTGTCTCCCTTTATTTCTTTTAATAATTGATTTAATATTTGGGTCCTCCCACGTTGGATGCATAGATATTTATAATTGTTATATCCTCTTGTTGGCTTGCTTCCCTTTATCATTATTCAGTGACTTCTTTGTCTCTTGTTACAGTCTTTGTTTTAAAGTCTGTTTTGTTTGATATAAGTATTGCTACACTGTATTTTTTTTTTTTTACTTCCATTGCATAGTATATGTTTTTCTAGCCCTTCACTTTCAGTCTTACATGTCTTTAGGTGTGAAATCAGTCTTTTGTACACAACATATAAATGGGTCTCTTTTTTATCCATATAATCACCTTATGTCTTTTGATTGAAGAATTTAGTCCATTTATAATTAAAGTAATTATTGATAGATATGTACTTAATGCCATTTTGCTAATTGTTTTCTGGTTGTTTTGTAGTTCTTCTCTGTTCCTTTCTCTTGCTCTCTTGTCTTGTGATTGATGGCCTTCCTTAGTGCTATGCTTGGATTCCTTTCTCTCTCTCTCTCTCTCTCTCTTTTTTTTTTTTTTTTTGTATATCTATTATAGGTTTTTGATTTGTGGTTACCATGGGGTGCATACATAGTATCTTATGTGTATAGTGGTGTATATTAAGTTGATGGTCACTTAAGTTTGAACACATTCTAAAAGCACTACATTTTTACCTCCCCCTCCATGTTTTATGTACATGATATCCTATTTTACATATTTTATTTTGCATACCCCTTGACTAATTTTGTAGATATAATTGATTTTTACACTTTTGTGTTTTAACTTCCATACTGGCTTTATAAGTGATTAATCTATTTACCACCTTTCCTATATGTTGCTTTTACCAGTATAATTTTTTTCATAATTTTCTTTCTTTTAGTTTTTTTTCTTTCCACTTAAATTCCTTTTAACATTTCTTATAAGGCACATATAGTAATGGTGAACTCTTTTAAGTTTTGTTTGTCTAGGAAATTCTTGATCTCTTTTTCAATTTTGAATGATAAACTTGCTGGGTAGTGTTTTTGGTTGAAGATTTTGTCCTTTCATCACTTTGACTATATCATGCCATTCCTTCTGGCCTGTAAAATTTTTGTGGATAAATCAACTAATAGCCTTATGGGTTTTCCCTTGTATTTATTCACTTGCTTTTCTCTTGCTGTTTTTTAAGACTATCTTTGGAGCACCTGGGTGGCTCAGTTGGTTAAGTGTCTGTCTCTTGATTTTGGCTCAGGTCATGATCTCAGGGTCATGAGATTGAGCCCTGCATCAGGCTCCACTCTGGGCCTAGAGCCTACTTAATATTCTTTCTCTTCCTCTTTTTCTGCCTCCCCCCTTCTCTTAAAGAAAAAAAACAACTCTCTTTATCTTTGCTTTTTGCCATTTTAATTATTTTGTGTTAGTGTAGACCTGCTTGGGTTCACATTTTGAGGACTTTCTGTTCTTCCTGGATCTAGTTCTTGTTCCTTCCAGGCTCAGTTGGGTGGGACAAAAGAGAAACACCAGGATGGGGTATGCAATGCTAGCAAGGTAGATGCAGAGTGTTAGAACTGGCTCCTGCAAGCATCTGGCTATCTAGCTGGGAGAAGGCAAGAAAAATCACCAGAACTTTTGTTCTCAGAAAAATCTTCTGCAGATTGCTCCCTCTCCAACACATGTCCTAAAATTAGTCAATAAATCTCCTTCACATATAATGAAGGCACTTTTCAAACTATTGCTACTGTGCTGTGTCTTAGGTCAAGTTATTTAGTATCTGGCTCTTTAAGGATAGGAACTCAGTTTCCTTTAGCCCACCAGTTCTCCTGGAGGTAAAGCCTACTGACTTTCAAAGCCAGATGTTATTGGTACTGATCTTCCAACGGAAGATCCCCATGACTGAGGGTGCCCAGTGTGGGGTCTGATCCTCTTGTTCTTCTGTGCTTTTGACATCCTTCCCATTTGTGGTGGTTTGCATTGACGGATTGGTTCCCAAACTTCCCTGAACCCATTTTCAATGTGGCCTTCTCTCTACAACTAGCTGTGGAAGGTCTGTTTTGCCAGTCTTTAGGTTCTCTTATAACAAGGAAAAACTTAGCATATCTGACTCCATGTTGCTTCTATTCCTTTGCTGCTGTGATGTACAGGTTGGAAACTTCTGCTTAGCTCGGCATATAGGCATATTAATCATCAAAGGAATTGTGCTTACAGCTGAGATTTGCAAAAACTGCTCTTTACCCAAAACATAACTCACCCAAGGAGATAAAGACGTAGCCAGAGTGGTCATTATCTCAAGTCCTTCAAGACTGAATTATTGGGGCACCTGGGTGGCTCAGTCGTTAAACGTTTGCCTTTGGCTCAAGTCATGGTCCCAGAGTCCTGGGATCGAGCCCCACATCGGGCTCCCTGCTCAGCGGGAAGTCTGTTTCTCCCTCTCCCACTCCCCTTGCTTGTGTTCCTTCTCTCACTATGTCTCTATCTGTCAAATAAATAAAATCTTTAAAAAAAAAAAAAAAAAAGACTGAATTACCATAACTCAGGGTGGATTGAAACTGTGCCCCATAGGGTTAATGAGGTTGAAACCAGCAGAAAATTTAAAGCTTATTTTTCAGAGAACTGTTTTTCCCTAATCAGCTGTTGTGCCTTTTCAGACACCACTAATAGATCCACTAGCTGCCTCTGCAGAAGCTTGTACTGAAGGTCAGTTGATGTTTCCAACCCTTGAACTAGCAAAGCTCTGCACTCCTTACCTGAGATAATGAGCCCAAGACCCCATCCACTTTACACCTGCTCTTGGAGCATGCTCATAGCCCTTTTTCTTTGTCCTAAGATAACCTCCTAAAGTCAGGGGTTGAATTTTGCCTCATTCTGATGTCAAGTCTCCAGGCCAAAGTGAACACAAGATGTTTGTTACATATATGTTTGCTCCATGCACATGCTCCCTCTTTCCTCAGGGATAGTCAGTCATAAGTTCCCCTGCCTTTTTCACCAATATGTATGGAATTTCAACCTCAATAATTATGAAAAAAAATTTGTTGTCTCCCTCTTTGGGGAAGCAGATTTGAGTCTTGCCTTCCTGTCTCTTCTTTCAGCTGCCTCTTGAATAAACCCTTTCTTTGCTGCATACCTAATGTCTTAGTGATTGGCTTTGCTGGGCATCAGGCAAAAGGACATGGGTTTGGTTATAGTTTTCTGAGCTAGTTGCAATACATGTGGTTGTTGACTTGGTGTGTCTATGGGAAAAAAATGAGCTCAGGATCCTCCTGCTTCATCATCTTCCCCATTATCCAGTCCCAATATGTTTTTTTAAATTTCTCTTTTTAACATTCCTTTTTCTTTTTCTCTAATTGAAATCTAGATGTCCAATGAAGATACTACTCTCTTTGCAATCCTCTCAAGTAATGAATATTTTCAGTTTCACACTCCTCTAATCTAGAGCCAGGACATAAAATATACATCTTCCATACTCCATGATGCTACTTCCAAACCATTTCTCCTCCCCATCTCTTCAAATCCCAAGATCCTATGAAGTTTATGCCAATAGCCATGTCATCTCTACACTTTCTTGTTATTGTTAACTACTAAAATTCTGTTCATTTTTCCTCATTCATTTCAACCCTTAGCACCTGACTCATTGTCTTACCCTCTCTCCATTATGAATACTATCAGTATTACTGCTGACTACAACATTTATTCAGATAATCCATACAAAACCCCTGCTTTTCAATACTGCTGTATTATCTTTAAAATTTCCTCCCTCTCTTCCACTTCATCCACTCATTCCTATGGTTATGCTCTACTTATCAGCAATCATTGTATTACCTCCAAAATCTTGGATTCAAGGATCTTACTCTAACCCAATATTTTTCTCTTTCCAACTCAATTATTCAAGTACCCTCACACTATTAATTCTTCAAAATCATTGAGTCCTCTAGTCTATGTACCTTACCATTTTTACTATCATCACTCCCTATGTTTATTGTTTCTAAGCACCCCTTTTACATTCACTGAAAAATCTATGGTCTTTTACTTATAAATATTTTTGACCCCCATGTAATACCTGGATAAAATAGGAAAGATACCATTCAGGCTACCCATAAAGCATATACTGAGTTTGCTCATGCTGTCAGTAACAAAACAACTGGTTTTATCTGAAACAAATAGCATTGGCAGTTTTATTAATCTGTTTTTTATGTTTTCTTTTGTTGCCTTGAGGCTTGGTTTATAAAGATCACATAAAAATTTATCTAAGATACAGAAGAGAAAGAATAAATTTTAAAAATAAGAGAGGAAATCTTAAAAATTCTCTTTTTTTGGGTAAGAGGAAAAGAGAGTGGCAGGGATGTCAAGGCAATATAGTAAATGATGTAGAAGAATTTCTCCCCTAAAAAATCTGCTGGTGAAATGAGAGAGCAGAGGGACTTTTTTCTTTAACCTTGCTCAGTTTTGCTAATACATTTCTGTAATCTGCAAAAGGTGGGGAAGTTTGGCTTTTGTTCCCTTTCCCTTGATTCCTTCAGTTATTATTGCCTCATTATATAGTCATTTGTACAATATTTAGGCAGACATTTACTGTTGCATAAATCAAAGTCATGGAATTTCATTTTGCCTATTGGTCTTTATGAAAATACCAGCAGCATCTTTATTTGAATGTCAACATTTGTCAACCATTAAATTGATTGATTTTTCATTATACAATTCAATACAAGAGGCAATCTTCAGTTTGTATGCAACATTGCTCTGAAAAAAAGACTCATCGTTGGAAAATCCTGCTTATACTTTAAAAATAATATTTCTTTCACAGGAAACTCATGTTTTAAAGCTATGTTTATATGTGAATTGCTCCATTAACATGACTGGTACAGGTATAGCATGATAATTCACCTTAATGCAGATAAACAGCTTTTTATTTTGTCGTAGTGACACTAGTCTTTTAATTTTATTTTATTTTCAACTCTCTCAGAATGAACCTATTGTTCATGCAATGTAGATTATGATCCTCAAGAAAATGATCAAATTAACTATCTTGGAAAGATAAGAGACTTTACACAGAACTAACAGGTGTCAGCAGCTGTGTTGTGTTTCCTACACAAATCCTTTAAAATGAATCATGAACTTCTTTTGTAGGCACGCCTGTTGTGAAAATAGTCTAGACTAAATTGTAGGTTCATTTACTTTATGGCTATGCCCCTAAAAATATCAACAAAGATGCCAATCCATGCCAACTGCTGCTGGAGCAGCTGTTGGTTAGTTAGGAATGGGAGAGCAACCTTTATATTGGCTTATTTATTTGGAGCAAACAAAGAAAAAATGTAGATTTCCAAAGTCACATCCTTGCTTCACTAAGACAGATGTGTACCTGTTGTTTGTATGTCATATAATCCCAAAACAGTACTAGGAATGAAAATTGTCCTTTGTTTAAAAACCTCCTCACAAATGTCAAAATGAGAAAATTGTCCAGCAGTATGAAACTTCATAAGGTGATTAAAAAAAAACTTTTCCTAAATATTCCAGATATACAACTTCTAAGAAGTCAAAGAAGAAGTCAATGAAAAAAAAAAAAAAAGTACTTTTAATGAAAAGTTAACCTTGAAAAAAATGTTAAAAACTCAGCTTGTAGAATCAATATCTTAAGGTGAGAAATCACAAATGGAAGAAAGTAAGAAATTGAGGCCAAACCTTGCTAGTTTAGTAGCCTTGAATGTCTAAAAAACATCTAAAAGAGAGCTCAAACATTGAACTACTTGTATATCTTGAAAAATCAATCAAGATGATAGACATGGTAACTTTCAGATAGTGTGGATTGAAGTTCAATGGCAAATTCTAAAGTTAAGACTATGAACTTGCACTGAACGGAACTTTCTGAAATGACCATCCTAAAAATTGAAAAGGCTGGCTAAAGATGTTCTTGTATGCTTTCAAAGAATACTGGGGGAAATTACAAATGACAGAGACAAATTTTGGATCATTAAAATAAGATCAACAATCACATAACTAATATGTAAAGAAGGATTGTAATAAAAATTACCATCATTTCAGCTGTCATGTAGAATAAACCAAATCACAAAACTCTAGGTGGTATTCATTTTGACCTGCTTCTCCAAGTTTACACTATGACAAGGTGTTCCCAAGATATAAAATTAAATGCCAATAAATACTAATATTTATAAAAAAGAAAATATAATTTTATTTTTTTGTTTTTTTATTTAATTTAATTTTATTATGTTATGTTAGTCACCATACAATATATCATTAGTTTTTGATGTAGTGGTCCACGATTCATTGTTTTCATATAACACCCAGTGCTTCATGCAGTACATACCCTCTTTAATACCTATCACTGGACTAAACCCTCTCCCCTTTCCCACTCCCCTCTAAAACCCTCAGTTTGTTTCTCAGAGTCCATTGTCTCTCATGGTTCATCTCTCCTTCCGATTCCTCCCCTTCATTTTCCCTTCCTTCTCATAATGTCCTCCATGCTATTCCTTATGTTCCACAAATAAGTGAAACCATATAATTGATTTCTCTGCTTGACTTATTTCACTTAGCATAATCTCCTCCAGTCCCATCCGTGTTGAGGGAGAAGTTGGGTATTCACCCTTTCTGATGGCTGAATAATATTCCATTGTATATATGGACCACATCTTCTTTATCCATTCATCTGTTGAAGGGCATCTCAGCTCTTTCCACAGTTTGGCTATTGCGGACATTGCTGCTATGAACATTGGGGTGCATATGGCCTTTCTTTTCACTATATCTGTGTCTTTGGGGTAAATATCCAGGAGTACAATTGCTGGGTCATAGGGTAGCTCTATTTTTAATTTTCTGAGGCACCTCCACACTGTTTTCCAAAATGGCTGTACCAACTTGCATTCCCACCAACAGTGTAAGAGGGTTCCCCTTTCTCCACAACCTCTCCAACATTTGTTGTTTCTTGTCTTGTCAATTTTTGCCATTCTAACTGGTGTAAGGTGGCATCTCAATGTGGTTTTGATTTGAATTTGCCTGATGGCTAATGATGATGAACATTTTTTCACGTGTCTGTTAGCCATTTGTATGTCTTCTTCAGAGAAGTGTCTTTCATATCTTCTGCCCATTTTTTGACTTGATTATTTGTTTTTTGGGTGTTGGGTTTGAGAAGTTCTTTATAAATCTTGGATACCAGCCCTTTATCTGTAGTGTCATTTGCAAATATCTTCTCCCATTCTGTGGGTTGCCTCTTTGTTTTGTGGACTGTTTCCTTTGCTGTGCTTTTTATCTTGATGAAATCCCAAAAGTTCATTTTTGTTTTTGTTTCACTAGCCTTTGGAGATGTATCTTGAAAGAAGTTGCTGTGGGCGATGTCAAAGAGGTTACTGACTATGTTCTCCTCTAGGATTTGGATGGATTCCTGTCTCACATGGAGGTCTTTCATCCATTTTCAGTTTATCTTTGTGTATGGTGTTAAAGAATGGTCGAGTTTCATTCTTCTGCATGTGGTTGTCCAATTTTCCCAGCACCATTTATTGAAGAGACTGTCTTTTTTCCATTGCATATTTTTTCCTGCTTTATCGAAGATTATTTGACCATAGATTTGAGGGTCCATTTCTGGGCTCTCTATTCTGTTCCATTGGTCTATATGTCCTTTTTTTGTGCCAGTACCATGCTGTCTTGGTGATCACTGCTTTGTAATATAGCTTGAAATCAGGCAACATGATGCCCCCAACTTTGTTTTCCTTTTTCAACCTTTCCTTGGAGATTCAGGGTCTTTTCTGATTCCATACAAATTTTAAGACTGTTTGTTCCAGCACTTTGAAAAATGTCATGGGAATTTTGATTGGGATGGCGTTGAAGGTGTAGATTGCTTTGGGTAGCATAGACATTTTAACAATGTTTATTCTTCCGATCCAAGAGCATGGAATGTTTCTCCATCTTTTTGTGTCTTCTTCAATTTCTTTCATGAGTGTTCTGTAGTTCCTAGAGTATACATCCTTTACGTCTTTGGTTAGGTTTATTCCGAGGTATCTTATGGTTTTTGGTGCTATTGTAAATGGAATCATTTCTCTAATTTCTCTTTCTACAGTTGCATTGTTAGTGTATAAGAAAGCAACTGATTTCTGTGCATTGATTTTGTATCCTGCCACATTACTGAATTGCTGTGTGAGTTCCAGTAATTTGGGGGTGGAGTCTTTTGGATTTTCCACATAAGGTATCATGTCATTTGTGAAGAGAGAGAGTTTGACTACTTCTTTGCCAATATGAATACCTTTTATTTCTTTTTGTTGTCTGATTGCTGTTGCTAGGACTTCTAGTACTATGTTGAACAATAGTGGCGAAAGTGGGCATCCTTGACGTGTTCCTGATCTTAAGGGAAAACTCTCAGCTTTTCCCCATAGAGGATGATATTTGCTGTGGGTTTTTCATATGGATTTTATGAACTTGAGGAATGTTCCCTCTATCCCTATATTCTGAAGAGTTATTTTAAACAGGAAAGATGTTGTATTTTGTCAAATCCTTTTTCAGCATCAATGAAAAGACCATATAGTTCTCTCTCTTCTTATTAATGTGTTCTATCACATTGATTGCTTTGTGAATGTTGAACCACCCTTGCATCCAGGGGATAAATCCCACTTGGTTGTGGTGGATGATTCCTTTAATGTATTGTTGGATCCTATTACCTAGGATTTTGTTGAGAATTTTGGAATCCATATTCATCAGGGATATCGGTCTGAAATTCTCCTTTTTGATGTGGTCTTTGCCTGGTTTGGGGATTAAGGTAATGATGGCCTCATAGAATGAGATTGGAAGTTTTCCTTGTTTCTATTTTTTGAAACAGCTTCAGGAGAATAGGTATTATTTCTTCTTTGAATGTTTGGTAGAATTCCCCAGGGAATCCATCAGGCCCTGGACTCTTGTTTTTTGGGAGGTTTTTGATCACTGCTTCAATCTCATTACTGGTTATTGGCCTATTTAGGTTGTCAATTTCTTCCTGTTTCAGTCTTGGCAGGTTATAGGTTTCCAGGAAACCTTCGATTTCTTCCAGGTTGCTCAATTTACTGGCATATAGTTGCTGATAATAATTTCTAATAATTGTTCCCATTTCTTTGGTGTTAGTCATGATCTCTCCCCTTTCACTCATAATTTTATTAATTTGGGTCCTTTCTCTTTTCTTTTGGATAAGTCTGGCCAGTGGTTTATCGATCTTATTAATTCTTTCAAAGAACTAGCTTCTAGTTTCATTGATAGGATCTACTGTGTTTCTAGTTTCTAATTCATTGATCTCTGCTCTAATCTTAGTTATTTCTCTTCTAATGCATAGCTTAGGCATCGTTTGTTGCTTTTTCTCTAGCTCTTTAAGGTGTAGAATTAGTTGGTGAATTTGGGATTTTTCTGTTTTTTTGAGTGAGACTTGGATGGCTATGTATTTCCCCCTTAGGACTTCCTTTGCAGTATCTCATAGGTTTTGGACCAATGTGTTTTTGTTCTCATTGGTTTCCATGAATTGTTTAAGTTCTTCTTTGATTTCCTGGTTGACCCAAACATTCTTGAGCAGAGTGGTATTTAGCTTCCGAGTGTTTGAATTTCTGCCAAATTTTTTCTTGTGTTTGAGTTCCAGTTTTAAAGCATTATGGTCTGAGAATATGCAGGGAATAATCTCAATCTTTTGGTATCGGTTGAGACCTGATTTGTGACCCAGTATGTGGTCTATTCTGGAGAAAGTTCCATGTGTGCTTGAGAAGAATGAGTATTCTGTTGTTTTAGGGTGGAATATTCTGTATATATCTATGAGGTCCATCTGGTCCAGTGTGTCATTCAAAGCTCTTGTTTCTTTGTTGATTTTCTGCTTAGGTGATCTGTCCATTGCTGAGAGTGGAGTATTGAGGTCTACTACAATTAACGTATTGTTATCAATATGACTCTTTATTTTGGTTAACAGTTGGCTTACGTAGATGGCTGCTCCCATGTTGGGGGTATAGATATTTACAATTGTTAGATCTTCTTGTTGGATAAACCCTTTAAGAATGATATAGTGTCTTTCCATGTCTCTAACTACAGTTTTCACCTTAAAATCTAATTTGTCTGATATAAGAATTGCTGTCCCAGCTTTCTTTTGATTTCCATTGGCATGGAAGATGGACCTCCATCCCTTCACTTTCAATCTGGATGTATCTTTAGGTTCAAAATGAGTCTCTTGTAGACAGCATATGGATGGGTCCTGTCTTTTTATCCAATCTGCAACCCCATGCCATTTTATGGGAGCATTTAGGCCATTCACGTTGAGAGTGATTATTGAAAGATATGAATTTGTTGTCATCATGTTGCCTGTGAAGACGTTGTTTTTATAGGTTGTCTCTGTAAATTTCTGTTCTATATCACTCTTGGAGTCTTTCTCTTTTTATAGAACCCCCCTTAATAGATCTTGAAGAGCTGGCTTAGTGGTCACATATTCCTTCCGTTTCTGCTGGTCTTGAAGCTCTTTTTCTCTCCATCCATTCTAAATGACAGCCTTGCTGGATTATGTATTCTTGCCTGCATGCTCTTCTCGTTTAGTACCGTGAATATGTCTTGCCAGGCCTTTCTGCCTTACCAGGTCTCTGTGGATAGGTCTGACGTTATTCTGTTGTTCCTTCCTCTGTATGTAAGGAATCTCTTCCCCCTAACTGCCCTTAAGATGGTTTTCTTGGTTCTAAGATTTGCAAGTTTTACTATTACATGCCGAGGTGTTGGCCTGTTTTCCTTGATCTTGGGAGGGGTCCTCTCTGCCTCTAGGACACAAATGTTTGTTTCATTCCCCAGATTAGGGAAGTTCTCAGCTACAATTTGCTCAAATATATCTTCTAGTCCTCTCTCTCTCTCCACCCCCTCAGGGATCCCAATAATTCTGACATTGGACCGTTTCATGGTGTCACTTATGTCTCTGATTCTATTTTCATGGATTCTGAGTTGTTTTTCCCTGGCCTCCTCTTTTTCCTTCTTGTCTATTAATTGGTCTTCTAGATCACTCTTTCGTTCTTCTGCCTCACTTACCCTAGCTGTTAGATTATCTAGATTAGATTGGATCTCATTGATAGCATTTTTAAGTTCTGCCAGTTCAGCTTTCCTTTCTGCCCTTAGAGACTCTATGTTGCCATTAATTGATTTCTCCATTCTAGTGATTGTCTTCACAACTACTACCCTGAATTTTATCTCCAACATCTTGGATATATCTGTATCCATTTGTAAATCTGTGGCAGAAGTCATAGTCTCTGAGTCTTTCTTATTTTGGGGGTTTCTCCTAGTCATTTTGTTGAGTGGTGGTTGAGAAAATGTACAGAGTCCAAATTATTGACCACAACCCAAGCAAGATGCACCTGTTTTCTAGGGACCTTAGGGTTGCTGGCTTCTTGTTCTCCCAGCATATCTTCTGGGGGAGGGGCCTGCCCTGCTGTTACTCAGGCAACCGTGTTTGGGCAGAGTTACCCTGCCCCCTGTGGTGGGGGATGGGCTCGGTGGGAATCAGTTTATTGGGGCTTTTTTTCTCTGGCGGCTTTCCCTGGTGGCTTTCTGCATCTCTTCTGAGAGTCAGGTCAGAAGAGATCGTTTCCCACCCTCTGCCTCAGAGCAGAGGGATCGCAGTTTGTTCTTCAATGAACTCTCCAGGCCACACTATCTCTGTTTCTCTCTGTGCTGCTATAAACTGAAGCGTCCTGGGTTTCGCGCCCCTCAGGAGGGCTCCCAGTCCTTGCCTCCAGGTCGGCATGTCTCTGCCCTTTGTGTTTCTAAAACCACCAGCTGCTCCCAGTTCACCTGCACAGCCCTGCTGCTCCGGGTTTCAGTCCAAGGGGCTGCCCTAAAGTCCTTTCCCCATCACTACCAGTCTGCCAGTTTGTGCCCTGTCCCCAGGGTGGGAGGCTATCGCTCACTGGTGGTGTAGGATCCCCTCAGCTCCCTCCCCCTTCCATTTATCTTTGGATATGTGCCCGCGGAATCTCGGCTCCCTGCTTCATACCTTGGAACCAACCGCCTATGATATTCTGTTTGTAGAGATCCAGATCTATCTTCTTACATCTCAAGCTGATTTCATGGGTGTTCAGAGTGTTCTGGTAGATATCCAGCTCAATTCCAGGGACCCGTTGTAATAGGGTCCCCTACTCCTCTGCCATCTTTTCTTCTCTCTCGAAAATATAATTTTAAATATACTAAATGTATTTTATGATAAAGAGGAATGCATCTTTATAATACAGTATTTTTCAATTCAATAAAAAAGCCAAGTAATGCACCTGTGAAGAATCAGCTGGACAAACAAGTCCCTTCCCATTAGGGAAAATAGTATGAGAGCAACATAATAAATTATATAATAGAGATTATGACATCCATGCAGTGATGTATCAAACATGTACATAAACTGCTAAAGGAAGGGACAGCTGGCTGGCTCAGTTGGTTAAGCATCTGCCTTAGGTTCAGGTCATGATCCTAGGGTCCTGGGATCAAGTCCTACATCAGGCTCCTTGCTCAGTGGCGAGCCTACTTCTCCCTCTGCCTGCTGCTTCACCTGCTTGTGCTCTCTCTCTCTGACAAATAAATAAATAAGATCTTTTTTTATTATGTTAAGTTAGCCACCATAGAGTACATCAATAAATAAGATCTTTAAAAGTAATTGCTAAAAGAATTGATTGAATTTCCAAGTTCCTTGTTTGGTTATTATTCAGATTTCTGGCATTCTGAGTCATTTCCTATGAAGAAAAGAGGAAAATTCTATTCTTCAGGAATGTAAATTATTAAATGCTTATTCAAAAATATAAAAGGTGTTCAAAACAATGTTTCTAAGAATTACATATAAAATACATACTAAATGTTATTTTAGCTATAAAGCTCATATTGATTTGAAAAATTAGTAGAGAATAGACATTTCAGATTGTTTAATAGAAAAGCTATTCATGACAAAAATAGAATTGAGTTGTTTCTTCCTCAAATCTACCTTCTACCTTTCCACCCTCACCAATAAGCAGCTCACTACATTGAGCTTCATTACATCTTAGGATTAAATATTATTACATTATAAGATTATCACTAAATTTATAGAAAAACCAACAAGAGGTGGGTATAACATAAAATTTCTTCTTTAAACTATATCTGGGGGCTAATGGATAGCACAGTCGGTTGAGCATCTGACTCTTAGTTTCAGCTCAGATCATGATCTCAGGGTCGTGAGATCAAGCTCCACATTAGGCTTCAAGCTCAACCCAGAATCTGCTTAAGACTCTCCCTTTCCTTCTGCCCCTCCCCCAGGATCTCTCTAAAATAAACAAATTTTTTAAAAATTAAAAAAGTAAAATATATCTGATAAAAATCTAACCAAACTTCTTTAAAAAAATCTATATACAGACATTTACACTCAGATAAGCAATTTTGACATAAGATGGAAAGAAAATGTGTCACGATTTTGGCTGAAATTGGATAGTAATTTTTATGCCTACTCAACTGACTTGATATTTATGCTTTTTGAGCTCTAAGTTAAAGATAATTGTGTTCTGATATATAAGGAGCTGTTATATAGAGATAGCACCATGGAGGCCCATAAACTACCTCTGGCCCATAGATGTGTTTTGTTTGGCCAACATAGTGTTTTTATTATTTTACACTACATCAAAAAAAATCAATTTAATTAATATATAGTGTATTATTAATTTCAGAGGTTCAGAGGTAGTTTAGTGATTCATCAGGTGCATATAACACCCACTGCTCATTACATCAAGTGCCCTCTTTAATGCCCATCACCCAGTTACCCCATCCCCCCCACCCACCTCCCCTCCAGCAACCTTCCATTTTTTTCTTATAGTTAAGAGTCTCTTATGGCTTGTCTACCTCTTTGACTTCATCTTATTTTATTTTTCCTTTCCTTCCCCTGTGTTCATTTGTTTTGTTTCTTAAATTCCACATGAGTGAAATCATATATTTGTCTTTCTCTGAATGATTTATTTCACATAGCATCATACCCTCTAGTTCCATACACATCGTTGCAAAAGACAAGATATCATTGGTTTTGATGGCTGAATAGTATTCTACTTTATATATATACCACTTGTTCTTTATCCATTCATCTGTCAGTGGACATCTGGGCTCTTTCCATAGTTTGACTAATGTGGACACTGCTGCTATAAACATTAGGGTGCATGTGCTCCTTCGAGTCACTATGCTTGTATCCTTTGGCTAAATACCTAGTAGTACAATTGCTGGGTCATAGGGTAGCTCTAGTTTTAAGTTTTTGAGAAACCTCCATATTGTTTTCCAGGGTGGCTGAACCAGCTTGCTTTCCTACCAACAGTGTAAGAGGGTTCCCCTTTCTCCACATCCTCACCAACATCTGTTGTTTCCTGAGTTGTTGATTTTAACCATTCTGACTCATGAGAGGTGGTATTTCCTTGTGGTTTTGATTTTCCTTTCCTTGATGCTGAGTGATGTTGAGCATTTTTTAATGTGTGTTTTGGCCATTTGTATGTCTTCTTTGGAGAAATGTCTGTTCACAACACAGTGTTTTTAAACTGAATTAGTTGCCAAAAGTTAATCAGGAGTTTTTATATTACAATTTGTATGTCTAAGTACTCTTCAAAGTCAGAGGGTCTGTCATCTGTGGGTCCACATCCTTGCATGGGAAAAACCACATTGCCACAAGTGGCAGTTGTGGAATAGACAATGCTTAGTTTAAACAAGGCCTGTATTCTCCAGTTGGCCAAAGTCCACACCAGACCCTATTTATTCATTTAGATCACCTGTTTGTCCCCTATAGGTTTTGGGATCTTAGTCTTGGTTTGTTGGTAACTATATTGTATCTCACTGCCATAAAGATTACAGTTGGCTTTGAGTTAAATACATTTGGATACTTGAATAACTCATATTATTTTGCCAATATAATAAATAGAAGCACATTATAACTCTGTTGGAGTGGCAATGGCAAGCTGGACATTAATTATGCACACTAATCATTTCCACATGTTTTTGTGCAATGATAACAAATAAATTGACTGTGTGACACATAACAATGCTATAAAATAGGCACTCATTCCTATTTTCTAGTTGAAGAAACTGGGGCAACAGGTTAATTACATAACTTACTAGTAGATGGTGGATCTAGGATGCTAAGGATGCTAAGCCAGATCTGTCTGACTCCACGGTTCGATGTACTTAATACATAACTATACAATAGCTTAGTGAGTTGTATGGCCCTAGATACATAATAAAGTCAATTTCACTTATATTATGTCCCATTCTTTGATAACATGAGACCTTAAAATAAGAAAGATTAGTACTTGGAATATAAGGGTGTGAATATTGTATTCTATAAAGTTCAAACGCACCAAGAAAGATTTCGGAATCCAGTTAAAGGATTATTAGCAGAACTTGGCTAGGTGTAAACTAAACAAGAAGCCAAAAATTAAGCTTTCTATGAAAGTGTTCAATGTCTTTTGATAATTTTTTACCATAGTAAAAATATTTTAATTATGATCTCAATATTCCTAAAAGGTATAAATATTTATGTTTTCTTGTCAAAACAGAAAAAGATTATTCCCACTTCCCTTTTTTTCACACATGTAGGACTAAATACTCCATAACTCTCTTAAAGTCTTGATTGTAACAAAGAGTCTTAGGCTTTTATCTCAGTTAAAATGAAAAACACTAATATAACTCTATTGGAAAGTTATATGGAAGTTAGGTTTGGGGATGATATAAGTGAACTGTAGCTTCATCTAAATAACAGAAAGTTAATAAACAAAACACAGTATATAGGTATAAGCAATAACTTAGAGTTATAGAGATAAATACTAAAAAACTAAAAAAAAAAAATATTGGTTAAAAGTGTTGGCAACTGGGGAGCAAGAGGAGAGGGAGAGGCCTATCTGGAGGCTCTTGATTTTCACTGTACACTTTTCTATACTATTTGTTTATTTGACTATGTGCTTATATTACTTATTAAAAATATTAAAATGTTCTCAGAGCAGTGGTAGAAATGACACTTCATCTTTAGCTAGTTTGACAGAGAGGAATAACTTTCAAAATTGGCATACAAAATGTCAGCTTTGATATTCTATTCACTGACAAGGTTGATTAAATGTATTTTTAAATAATGCTGTGTTTCTGATAAACTTGTAAATATTAGCAAAAGGTTGCTTCAGGTATAATATATATAATGTTTCAACAATCATGATGTGTACTCTTAATCTCCTTCACCTATTTTATCCAACCCCCACCCACCTCCCTTCTGGCAACCACCACTTTGCTCTCTATATTTGAGTCTATTTTTTGTCTCTTTTTCTCTTTGTTCATTTGTTTTGTTTCTTAAATTCCACAAGCGTGAAACAATATGGTATTTGTCTTTCTCTGACTAACTTATATTGTACACCTGAAACTAATATAACAATGTATTGTTAATTACACTTGAATTTTTTAAAGATTTTATTTATTTATTTGACAGAGAGAGACACAGTGAGAGAGGGAACACAAGCAGGGAGAGTGGGAGAGGGAGAAGCAGGCTTCCCGCCGAGCAGGGAGTCTGATGCGGGGCTCGATCCCAGGATCCTAGGACCATGACTTGAGCCGAAGGTTGATGCTTAATGACTGAGCCACCCAGGTGCCCCTACACTTGAATTTTTAAAAATAAACAAATAGATAAAAATTTTAAAGAGAAGACAAACAATTTAAAAATTCAAGAATAAAAGCTGCTTCAGGCAAGGCCTGACTTTTATTTTGAGCATTCTTAGGACTGATGAGAGGGGGGAAGCAGAATATGACAGGAAAAGCAATATTTTATGAAAATAATGTCCCAGGAACTACTGGGGATAAGCACTTATGGATAGTTATAATATTTGATAAGTGCTAGGAAATTTAAAAAAGCAATAACATATTTACTTCAATGGAAATAAACAAAATTTTACATTAATAGAGAATTCAGTAAATATATAGATAAGCAAATCAATAGACAAATAAATGTAATGTGATTGAGCAATTCCTAAAGACAATGTTTAAAAATATAGGCTCTACACCTAATAATAAAATATTTCCCTTTCTTTTATTCACTTTAAAGAAGAAAAGGACCTAAATGTAAAAGCTATAACTGTAAAACTCTTAGAAGAAAACATAGTTGGAAATATTCATGGCATTGGATTTGGTAATGATTTTCTTGAATAAGACATCAAAAAGTATGGACCACAAAAGAAAAAATAAATTAGACATCATCAGAATGAAATCATGAAATGGGAGAAAATGGTTTCAAATAATACATCTGATAAGGGATTAATATCCAGAAAGTAAAAAGAAAACCAACAAACAACAACAACAACAACAAAAAATCTTACAACTCAACAATAACAAAAATCAAATAACTGAATTCAGAAATAGGCAAAGAACTTGAATAGACATAACTACAAGGAAGATATAGAAATGGCCAATAAGCCCATGAACAAATGCAAATTAAAACCACAAAAAGGTATCACTTCAAAACTGCAATGGACATACTATTTATGTCCTCCCCAAAACTGTAAGTTGAAATGTTAACCCCCAATGTGATGGTATTTGGTAAGTGATTAGGTCATGAGGTGGAGCCTTCATGAATGGGATTAGTGCCCTTATAAAAGAGGCCTGCCACTCTTTTAAAAAAGCATTCTTTCACCCTTCCACCATGTGAGATTACAGTGAAAAGAGTTCCATCTATGAATCAGGAAGTGGGCTCTTACCAAACATTGAATGTGCTGGCACCTTCATCTTGTATTTCTCAGCCAGCAGAACTATGAGAAATGAACTTCTGTTGTTTAGAAACCACACAATTAATGGTACTTTGGTTTTCTTTCCAGTTTTATTGAGGTATACTTGACGTATAACATTGTGAAAGTTTAAAGTGTGCAGTGGGATGATGAAAGTTTAATACAAGCATTAAAAAAAGAAAAAAGAAATGATTACAATAGGGTTAGTTAACACTTCCATCACTTCACATAATTATTTTATTTTTTGAAAACTTATAATTGCAAGTTTGTACCCTTTGAACAACATCTCCCTGTTTAATTTTTTGAGGAAATTCCATACTGTTTTCCATGGTGGCTGAACCATTTTACATTCACAACAAAAGTACACAAAGGCTCCTTCTCCTTCACAGCCTTGGCAACACTTATCTCTGTCTTTTTGATAATAGTCATTCTAACAGAGAGGGAGGCAAAATGGTGGAAGAGTAGGGGACCTCGTTTCATCTGGTCCCTTCAATTTAGCTAGATATCCATCAAATCTTTCTGAACACCTGTGAATTCAACCTGAGATGTAAGAAAAGAATTACTGGAATTCTACAAATAGAAAATTGACCACTTTTCGCAAGGTAAGAGGTGCAGAGAAATTAATCTGAGGGGATATATCAGAAGATAAACTGTGGGGGGAGGGAGTCTCCATAAGCTGGCTACCAGAAAGTGATAGCCTCAGAGCACAAAATCAGAACATTTAGAAGTCTGCTCCAGTGAGAGACATCCCTGCCTGAAAGGCGCTCAGGTGGCAAAACGGTGCAGAATCCTAGGTGGGACAGTGTGGTCTCAGGATCCCTGGGGTCACAGAAAGAATGGGGGTGCTCTGAGCCAGCAGAGTCCCCAAGCATTGGAGCAGGGAAACCAGCTACAGTCAGCAAGCCTCTCAGCTCAGTTTGCCATAAACCACAAACCACAGCACAGTTGGGTAACTCCTTTTTATGTGGGGGCCCCACAAAGGGCAGAAAGGCAGCGACTCTTTGCCTTCCCCTGGGAGGGGCAGCACAGGTGCACACCGCAAGAGTCTACAGAGTTTGGTGCACACAAAAGTGAAGACTGCTTTTCCCTGAGAGTTTGCTGAAGAGACGGGCTGCAATCTTTCAGCTCTGGGGCTGGAGATTGGGGCACTACCATTTTTATTTTCATCCTCTGAAGCGTCACAGAAAGCCTTCAGGGAACAAAAGCCACATAAAGCAACCTGAAGCAGCTTACACTGAGCCCAGCCCCCTGGCAAAGGGTGGTGCAACTCCACCCAGGCAAAGACACCTGAGAGTCAGTGAAACAGGCCCTTTCCCCAGAAGACCAACAGGAACATCTGGCTAATACCAAGTCTATGGATCACACAGAACTGAAAACTCCTGTGCTAGGGGAAAATAGTATACAGAATTTGAGGGGTTTTTTTCATGATCTTTTTTCCTTTCAGTGTAAAATTTTCCTTTTCTTTTTTTTAAGATTTTATTTATTTATTTGACTGAGAGAGACACAGTGAGAGAGGGAACACAAGTAGGGGGAGTGGGAGAGGGAGAAACAGGCTTCCCACAAAGCAGGGAGCCTGATACGAGGCTCAATCCCAGGACCCTGGGATCATGACCTGAGCCGAAGGCAGATGTTTAATGACTGAGCCACCCAGGCATCCCTAAAATTTTCCTTTTCTTTTTTTCCTTTTCAACTAGTTTCTTATTTTATCAACATTTTCTTTTTTTTTTAAAGATTTTATTAATTTATTTGACAGAGAGAGAGAGCACAAGCAGGGGGAGGGCAGGGGGAGAGAGAGAAGCAGGCTCCCTGTTGAGCAGGAAGCCTGATACAGGGCTTGATCCTAGGACCCCCAGATCATGACTTGAGCCAAAGGCAGATGCTTTACCAACTGAGCCTCTCAGGTGCCCCTCAACTCTTTGTTCTTAAGTCTTTTCTTAATTTGCACTTTTACATTTTATAGATATATTCTTCATTTTTGGTTTCCTTTCACTGTATTCAATTTTATTTTTGTATACATTTTTCTTTCTTTACAACTGTGGGATCAATTGTCTTTTAACAAACAGACCAAAATACACCCAGGACCAAGTGTATCACCCTGTTTTAGCTACATGTTTGATTATATTCTCTCTTCCCCCACCTCCTTTTTTTTTTTTTTTTTTTTTTTTTTTGGTTTCTGATCTCTTCTGATTTGTCTAGTGTATATTTCGCTGGGGTCATTTTTGATATTTTTATTTTCATTTTTTAATTTTTTATTTCTTTTTTGTTCTCTCATTTATCCATTCTTCTCTGGACAAAATGACTAGAAGGAGGAAGTGACCACAAAAGAAAGAACCAGAGGTAATACACTCTGATACACTTTTGTTCCCTGAAGGCTTTCTGTGATGCTTCAGAGGATGAAAATAATCAATATGGATATAACTAAAATGTCAGAATTGGAGATAGTCCAAGATGGCAGAGGAGTAGGCGACCTTAGTTTCATCTGGTTCCAGGAATTCAGATAGATAGTTATCAAATCATTCTGAACACCTGCGAACTCAACCAGAGATCTAAGAAAAGGATAGCTGCAACTTTACGAATAGAAAATCCACCACTTTCTGCAAAGTAGGAGGTGTGGAGAAGTGAATCCGAGGTGATATATGGGAAGATAAACCTTGGGGGGTTGGAGCTTCCATCAGCCAGCACTTGGAAGTGATATAGCAGTGGAGCACAAAATCAAAACTTTTAAAAGTCTGCTCCATTGAGGGACGTCCCTGCCTGAGAGGTGCTCAGGTGGTAAAACAGGGTGGAATCCTAGGTAGACAGTGTGGTCTCAGGATCCCCAGGGTCACAACAAGACCAAGGACGCCTGAGTGTGGCAGAGTTCCCAGGCATTGGAGCGGGGAAGCCAGCTGCAATCAGCAAGCCCAGGAGTGGGTTCTCAGCTCAGGGTTGCCATATACCATGAACTGCAGCACAATCCAGAAACCGCTCCCAGAGCAGGGGCCCAGCAAGCAGCAGAACCACTGGGAAACCCCCCTCCCAAGAGGAATGGCACAGGTGCACACCAAGGAATCTACAGAGTTTGGAGACTCAAAATGGAAATGGGTGCCTGAAATAGAAATGCTCAGTCACAGGCTGGATGAGCACAGAGTGTGGATGGAGACTAGGGAGACAGGAGTGATTGACTGCTTTTCCCTGAGAACACACTTAGGAGTGGGGCCCTGAGCTTTCAGCTCCAGGGTTGGAGATTGGGAGGCTGCTATTTTCATTCTCATCCTCTAAAGGGTTATGGAAAGCCTTTAGGGAACAAAAGCCACATAGAGCAACCCAGAGCCACTTACTAAGCTTGGCCCCTTGGCAAGGGAAGTGCATTTCCACAGGGCAAAGACACTTGAGAATCGAAGCAAGAGGCCCCTCCCTCAGAAGATCAGCAAGAACATCTGGCTAAGACCAAGTTTACTGATTATAGAGAACTGCAAAATTCTAGTGCTAAGGGAAAATAGTGAGTAAGGAAAGGGTTAAGGTATAGGAAGGGAGAAATACGGGGCCCCTGACTAGGCTCTGAAACTATTCCTAGAAAGCAAAACTCTAAGCCAAAGTGAACAATAGATAAGGAAATAGACCAGACCACCTGGCCCTGGATGTTAGGAAGTATTTTTCTTTGGTGGCTACAGCATAATCATAGAAAATTATCAAACCTTGAAGAATTAAGTCATTAAGGGTATTATCAATAGTCCTTGCTCAAACCAAGATGACACAAGAATCTCAAGGCCCCAAGGTTTCCAGTCAGTTCTCAATAAAAGACTGCCACTAAAAGCCCTCAGTGGCAGCCCATTTGGGACCCCTCTGACTCTAGAGAGTTTCGCTTTCCTTTCTGCTCTCATCTTCACTTAATAAAATTTGACCTTGATCCCCAAAACAGACAAAGATCCCACTAAAAAGGAGAATTAGAGACCAATATCCCTGATGAACATGGATGCCAAATTTTTCATCAAGATATTTGACAATAGGATCCAACAGTGCATTCAAAGGATTATTCACCACAACCAGGTGGGATTTATTCCTGGGATGCAAAGGTGGTTCAACATCCACAAATCAATCAACGTGATACATCACATTGACAAAAGAAAGGACAAGAACCATATGACCCTCTCCATTGATGCAGAGAAAGCATTTGACAAAATACAGCATCCTTTCTTGATTAAAACTTGCCACAGTGTAGGAATAGAGGGAACATAGCTCAAAATCATAAAAGCCATCTATGAGAAGCACACAGTGACTATCATTCTTAATGGGGAAACAGTGAGAATTTTCCCCTTAAAGTCAGGAACATGACAAAGGTGTCCAGTCTCACTATTCTTCAACATAGTTTGGAAGTCCTAGCCTCAGCAATCAGAAAACAAAAAGAAATAAAAGGTATCCAAATTGGTAAGGAAGAAGTCAAAGTTTCACTCTTTGCGGACGATATGATACTATATGTAGAAAACCCAAAAGAGTCCACAAACAAATTGCTAGAACTGAAACAGGAATTCAGCAAAGTTGCAGGATAGAAAATCAACACATAAAAGTCTGTTGCATTTCTATACATGAATAATGAAGCAGCAGAAAGAGAAATTAAGGAACCAATCCCATTTATAATTTCACCAAAACCTATAATATACCTAGGAATAAACCTAACCAAAGAGTGAAAGGATCTGTACTCAGAAAACTATAGATCACTCAATGAAAGAAATTGAGGAAGACACAAAAGAATGGAAAAACATCCACGCTCATGTATTGGAAGAACAAATATTGTTAAAATGTCTTTGCTACCCAAGGCAATCTACACATTCAATGCAATCAAAATACCACCAGTATTTTTCACAGAGCTGGAACAAACAATTCTAAAATTTGTATGGAACCAGAAAAGACCCCAAATAGCCAAAGGAATGTTGAAAAAGAAAACCAAAGCTGGAGGCATCACGATTCTGGACTTCAAGCAGTATTACAAAACGGTAATCATCAAGACTGTATGGTACTGGCACAAAAGCAGTCACATTGATCAATGGAATGGAATAGAGAGCCCAGCAATGGACCTTCAACTCTACGGTCAACTAATCTTTGACAAAGCTAGAAAGAATATCCAGTGGAAAAAAGACATTCTCTTTCACAGTGGTGTTGGGAAAATTGGAAAGCCACATGTAGAAGAATGAAACTGGAGCACTTTCATACACCACCACAAAAATAAATTCAAAATGGATAAAAGATCTACATATGAGACAGGAATCCAACAAAATCCTGGAGGAGAACACAGGCACCAACCTCTTTGACCTCAGCCATAGCAACTTCTTGTTAGACATACCTGGAGGCAAGGAAAACAAAAGCAAGAATGAACTATTGAGACTTCATCAAGATAAAAAGCCTCTGCACAGCAAAGGAAACAATCAAGAAAACTAAAATGCAACCTACGGAATGGGAAAAGCTATTTGCAAATGTCTTATCAGATGAAGGACTGGTATCCAAAATCTATAAAGAACTTATCAAACTCAACTCCCAATAAACAAAAAATCCAGTCAAGAAATGGGCAGAAGACATGAACAGATATTTCTCCAAAGAAGACATACATACAAGTGGCTAACAGACACATGAAATAAAGCTCCACATCACTCAGCATCAGGGAAAGGCAAATCAAAACCACAATGAGATACCACCTCACACCAGTCAGAATGGCTAAAATGAACAACTCAGGAAACAACAGATGTTGGCAAGGATGTGGAGAAAGGGGAACCCATTTACACTGTTGGTGGGAATGTAAACTGGTGCAGCCACTCTGGAAAACAGTATGGGGGTTCCTCAAGATGTTAAAACTAGAGTTACCCTACGGACCCAGCACTACTAGTTATTTATCCAAAGGATACAAAAATAAGTGATTCGAAGGAACACATGCACCCAATGTTTATATAGCAATGTCCACAATATCCAAAACATGGAAAGAGCCCAAATTTCCATCAACTGATGAATGGATAAGGAAAATATGATAGATACACACACACACACACACACACACACACACACACACACACACTGGAATATTACTCAGCCATCAAAAAGAATGAAACTTTGTCATTTGCAATGACGTGGATAGAACTAGAGGGTATTGTGCTAAGTGAAATAAGTTATTCAGAGAAAGATAAATATCATATGATTTCATTCATATGTGGAATTTAAGAAACAAAACAGGTGATCATAGGGGAAGGCAAGGAAAAATAAAACAAGACAAAAACAGAGAGGGAGGCAAACCATAAGAGACTATTAAGTATGGAGAACAAACAGGATTGCTGGAGGGGAGGTGGTGGTGGGGTGGGGTAAATGGGTAATGGACAGGAAGGAGGGCAGTTGTTGCAATGAGCATTGGCTATTATATGCAAGTGTTGAATCACAATAAATTCTACCCTTGAAACTAATACTACACTATATGTTAACTAACTTAAATTTAAATAAAATATTGAAAGAAACAGAAAGTTTGAACCTGTTTTAAAAGCAAATTTTTACTCCCCCCAGTATTTTATGTATATGATATCATACTTTAAATCCTTTTATATTGTGACTCCCCTGGGTGATTATTGTATATATAATTGATTTTATTGCTTTTGTACTTTAACTGCTATACTGGTTGTATAAATGATTAATCTACTACATTTATTATGTATGTATTTATGAATTGTAATTTATGAATTATTCCCTTTCCTAATTCTGTTACTCTAGATTATGGCCTTTCCTTTCTATTGAAAGAATTAACATTTCTTGAAAACACTGTTTTAGTAGTGGTAAACACCTTTAAGTTTTGTTTAGGAAACTCTTTCACTATGCTTTCATGCTATGATAGCCTTGCTTGGTAGAGTATTCTTGGTTACAGATTTTTTCCTTTCAGCACTTTGAATATATCACCACACTCTTCTGGCTTGCAAATTTTCTGCTGAAAAACCAGAGGATAGCCTTAAGCAATTTCCCTTGTATGGAACTGCTTTCTTTTGCTGCATTTAAAAGTCTTTATCACTAATTTTTTAAAGTTTTTATATTAATTCTATGTAGTTAACATACAGTATTATATTAGGTTCAGGTGTACAATATAGTAATTCTACACTTCCATACATCACCCTGTGCTCATCAGGGCAAGTGGACTTCTTAATCCCCATCACCTATTTAACCTGTTCCACACCCCCTCCACTCTGATAACCATCAGATTGTTTTCTATAGTTAAAGTCTGTTTCTTGCTTTCTCTCTCTCTCTCTTGCTTTATCCATTTGCTTCTTTGTTTTGTCTCTCAAATTCTACATATGAGTAAAATCATATGGTATTTGTCTTTCTCTGACTGATTTATTTCACTTAGCATTATACTCTCTAGCTCCATCCATGTGGGCCCCTGGGACTACCTCTGAGAGAATTGCTGTGGGTTCACACCAAGGGAGGCTGTGGTTTTCAGCAGTGCATACAGTAGTGGAGACTGTTTGTCCTGGAGGGTTTATTAAAGGGCAGACTGTGAATTTTCTGTTCTGGGCCAGAGGTTTGGCTGCAGCCACTTTTGCTCTGATCATCTGAAGAGAACAGGAAACCCCCCAAGGAAAAAAAGCTACACAGAAGACTGGTTTCCACTGGGCCCATACCCCTGACAGGGGGTGGAAAAACTCCGCCCAGGCAGGGTTACTCGAGAAACAGTGGGGCAGGCCCCTCTCCCAGAAGACAGGGTGGAAGAACAGGTGGATAACAATTCTATGGATCCCATAAGACTGTAAAATCCCAATGCTAGGGGAAAATTATATATTGAGCTCCAGGTGTGGCCTCGTGAATTCTTTATTTTTCAGATAAGATTCTCCTTTCCTTTTTCTTTTTTCTTTTTCTTATGCTTTATCACTGTTTTTTTTTTCTCTTTTTACCTTCTTATCTCAACTAGATGTTTATTATATCAACTTATATTTCATAGTCACTTTTTAAATTGTATTTTTTCACACCTGTATTTTTTATAGATATATGCTTTATTTTAGTCCTTTTTACACTATTCAAATTTACCTTTATATATATACAAGTTTTACTTTCTGTATAATTTTGGGACATAATGTCCTCTAACACACAGACGAAAATACACCCAGGAACAACTGAAATACACCATTTTGTCCACACTGAGAGATTATAACCCCCCATTCCTCCCCCCTTTTTATTTTTTTAATTTATAAATTTTATCCTTGTGTTTTATTTTGGCTTTGTTTTCTCAATGGTGGCTTTCAGACCACTCCAGATTTTGCTACAGTGCATGTTGGTTGGGTCATGGTTGATATTTTGGACTATGCTTATTCACTCAATCATCCCTCAACAGGATGACTAGCAGGAGGAACTCTTAACAAAGAAAAGAAAGAGAGACAATGTCCTCTGCCACAGAACTAATGTATATGGATATAAGCAAGATGTCAGAGATAGATTTCAGGATAGAAATCATAAAGTCAATAGGTAGGCTTGAAAAAAGCATTAGTGACAATATAGAATCTCTAAGAGCAGAAATGAGATCTAATCAAGCCGAACTAAAAAATGCTATGAATGAGATCCTGTCTAAACTGAATACTCTAACAGCCAAGGTAAATGAGGCAGAAGATAAAACTAGTGATCTAGAAGATAAGCTGATGGAAAGAAAGGAAGCTGAGGAAAACAGAGATAGGCTGCTAGTAGCACAAGAGAAAAGGCTTGGAGAGATTAATGATACCATGAAATGTTAAAATATCAGACTTATTGGGATTCTAGAGCAGGTGCGGGGGGCATAGAAGGTATATTTGAGCAAATCATAGCTGAGAACTTCCTTAATCTGGGGAAGGAAACAAGCCTTTGAGTCCAAGAGACAGAGAGGACCACGCCAAAATCAAAAAAAATAGATCAACACCCTAACATATATTAGTGAAGCTTGCAAATTTTACAGCCAAGGAAACAATCCTGAGAATAACCAAGGAGAGGAGGTTCCTTATATATGGAGGGATGAAGATCAGAATAACATCAGACCTGTCCGCAGAAGCCTGGCAAGCCAGAAAGGGCTGGCAAGACATATTCAGGGTACTAAATAAAAAGAATATGCAGCCAAGAATACTTTATCCAGCAAGGCTGTCATTCAGAATGGATGGAGAGATAAAGAGCTTTCAGGACAGGCAGAAACTGAAAGAATATGGGACCAGCAAGCCAGCACTGCAAGAAATATTAAGGGGGAATCTGTAAGCGAAGAGAGAACTAAAGAATTCTAGACCAGAAACAAACAGAGAAAATCTATAGAAACAGGGACTTTACAGGCTATACAATGGCACTAAATTCATATCTTTCAATAGTTACTCTGAATGTAAATGGGCTGAATGCTCCCATCAAAAGAAATAGGGTTTCAGATTGATTAAAAAGCAGGACCCATCCATATGCTGTCTAAAAGAGACTCATTTGGAACCTAAAGACACCTTCAGATTGAAACTAAGGAGATGGTTACAGCTTCTTAATATAGCTTGAAATCGGGCAACGTGATCCCCCAGCCTTGTTTTTCTTTTACAACATTTCCTTGGTGATTCAGGGTCTTTTCTGATTCCATTCAAATTTTAGGATTGTTTGTTCCAGCACTTTGAAAAATGTCATTGGAATTTTGATCAGGATGGCATTGAAGGTATAGATTGTTCTGGGTAGCATAGACATTTTAACAATGTTTGTTCTTCCGATCCATGAGCATGGAATATTTTTCCATCTTTTTGTGTCTTCTTCAATTTCTTTCATGAGTGTTCTGTAGTTCTTAGAGTATAGATCCTTTACCCCTTTGGTTAGGTTTATTCCGAGGTATCTTATGGCTTTTGGTGCTATTGTAAATGGAATCGTTTCTCTAATTTCTCTTTCTACAGTTGCATTGTTAGTGTATAAGAAAGCAACTGATTTCTGTGCATTGCTTTTGTATCCTGCCACATTACTGAATTGCTGTATGAGTTCTAGTAATTTGGGGGTGGAGTCTTTTGGGTTTTCCACATAAAGTATCATGTCATCTGCGAAAAGAGAGAGTTTGACTTCTTTGCCAATTGTTTGAATACTTTTTATATCTTTTTGTTGTCTGATTGCTGTTGCTAGGACTTCTAGTACTATGTTGAACAATAGTGGTGAGAGTGGGCATCCTTGATGTGTTCCTGATCTTAGGGAAAGGCTCTCACCTTTTCCCCATTGAGGATGATATTCGCTGTGGGTTTTTCATAGATGGATTTTATGAACTTGAAGAATGTACCCTCTATCCCTATACTCTGAAAAGTTTTAATCAGGAAAGGATGCTCTATTTTGTTAAATGCCTTTTCTGCATCAATCGAGAGGACCATATGGTTCTTCTCTCTCCTCTTATTAATGTGTTCTATCACATTGATTGATTTGCAAATGTTGAACCACACTTGCATCCCAAGACAGCATGGTATTGGCACAAAAACAGACATATAGCCCAATGGAACAGAATAGAGAACCCAGATATGGACCCTCAACTCTATGTCAAATAATCTCCGGCAAAGCAGGAAAAAATATGCAATGGAAAAAAGACAGTCTCTTCAATAAATGGTGCTGGGAAAATTGGACAGCCACATGCAGAAGAATGAAACTCAATCATTCTCTAACACCATACACAAAAATAAACTCAGAATGGATGAAAGACCTCAATGTGAGACAGGAATCCATCAAAATCCTAGAGGAGGACATCGGCAGTAACCTCTTTGACATCGCCCACAGCAACTTCTTTCAAGATACATCTCCAAAAGCTAGTGAAACAAAAGCAAAAATGGGACTTCAACAAGATAAAAATCTTCTGCACAGCAAAGGAAACAGTCAACAAAACAAAGAGGCAACCCACACAATGGGAGAAGATATTTGCAAATGACACTACAGATAAAGGGCTGGTATCCAAGATCTATGAAGAACTTCTCAAACTCAACACCCAAAAAACAAATAATCAAGTCAAAAAATGGGCAGAAGACCTGAAAAGACACTTCTCTGAAGAAGACATACAAATGGCTAACAGACACCTGAAAAAATGTTCATCATCATTAGCCATCAGGGAAATTTAAATCAAAACCACATTGAGATACCACCTTACACCAGTTAGAATGGCAAAAATTGACAAGGCAAGAAACAACAAATGTTGGAGAGGTTGTGGAGAAAGGTGAACCGTCTTACACTGTTGGTGGGAATGCAAGTTGGTACAGCCACTTTGGAAAACAGTGTGGAGGTTCCTCAAAAATTTAAAAATAGAGCTACCCTATGACCCAGCAATTGCACTGCTGAGTACTTACCCCAAAGACACAGATGTAGTGAAAAGAAGGGCCACATGCACCCCAATGTTCATAGCAGCAATGTCCGCAATAGCCAAACTGTGGAAAGAGCCGAGATGCCCTTCAACAGATGAATGGATAAAGAAGATGTGGTCCATATATACAATGGAATATTACTCAGCCATCAGAAAGGATGAATACCCAACTTTTACATCAGCATGGATGGGACTGGAGGAGATTATGCTATGTGAAAAAAGTCAAGCAGAGAAAGTCAATTATCATATGGTTTCACTTATTTGTGGAACATAAGGAATAGCATGGAGGACATTAGGAGAAGGAAGGGAAAAATGAAGGGGGGGGGAGATCGAAGGGTGAGATGAACCATGAGAGACTATGGACTCTGAGAAACAAACAGGGTTTTAGAGGGGAGGGGGGAGGGGGGATGAGTTAGCCTGGTGATGGGTATTAAGGAGAACACGTACTGCATGGAGCACTAGGTGTTATACGAAAGCAAGGGATCCTGGATCACCACATCAAAAACTAATGATGTATTGTAGGGTGACTAACATAACATAATAAAATTTAAAAAGTTAAAAAAAAAGAAATTAAGGAGATGGAGAACCATTTACCACACTAATGGACCTCAAAAGAAAGCTGGGGTAGCAATCTTCATATCATACAAATTAGATTTTTAACCAAAGACCATAGTAATAGATGTAGAAAGACACTATATCATACTTAAAGTGTCTATCCAAGAAGAAGATCTAACAATTGTAAATATTTATGCCCCAACTTAGGAGCAGCCAATTTTATAAACCAATTAATAACCAAAATAAACATATTGATAATAATATATTAATAGTAGGAGACCTCCACACTCCACTCACAGCAATAGACAGATAATCTAAGCAGATTAACAGAAAAAGAAGAGCTTTGAATGACACATTGGACAGATGGACTTCACAGATATATACAGAACACTGTACCCTAAAACAACAGAATATTCATTCTTCTCAAGTGCACATGAAACTTTCTCCAGAATATATCACATACTGGGTCACAAATCAGGTCTCAACCACTAGCAAAAGACTGAGATTATTACCTGCATATTTTCAGACCACAATGTTGTTAAACTGGAACTCAACCACAAGAAGAAACTTGGAAGGAACTCAAACACTTGGAAGTTAATGGGCACCCAGCTAAAAAATGATTGGGTCAACCAGGAAATTAAAAAAGAACTTAATTCATTGAAACTAATGAGAATGAAAACACATTGGTACAAAATCCATGGGATACTACAAAGGCAGTCTTAAGAGGGAAATACATAGCCATTCAAGCCTCTCTCAAAAAATTAGAAAAATCCCAAATGCACAACCTAAACTTACACCTAAAGGACCTGTAGAAAGAACAACAATTAAGGCCTAAATCAAGCAGGAGAAGAGAAATAATAAAGATTAGAGCAGAAATCAATGAACTAAAAACCAGAAAAACAGTAGAACAGAAAAAAAAAAAAAATAGAAGCTAGTTCTTTGAAAGACTTAATAAGATTGATAAACCACTTGTCAGATTTATCCAAAAGAAAAGGGAAAGGACCCAAATCAACAAAGTTATGAATGAAAGGAGAGCGATCACGACCAACACCAAGGAAATAGAAACAATTCTTAGAAATTATTACCAGCAACTATATGCGAATAAATGAAGCAATCTGGAGAAATAGATGCATTCCTGGAAACTTATAAATTACCAAGACTGAAACAGTAAGAAATAGACAATCTGAATAGACCAATAACAAGTAAGGAAATTGAGAAGTAATCAAACTTCCCCAAAAACAAGAGTCCAGGGCTTTCCAGGGGAATTCTACCAAACATTTAAAAAAGAAATAATACCTATTCTACTGGAGCTGTTTCAAAAAAAAAAGAAATACAAGGAAAACTTCCAAACTTGTCCTATGAGGCCAGCATTACCCTGATCCCAAAACCAGAAAAAGACCCTGACAAAAAGGAGAATTACAGACCAATATCTCTGATGAACACAGATGCCAAAATACTCAAGATCCTAGCCAATAGGATCCAACAGTATATTAAAAGGATTATCCACCATGACCAGGTGGGATTTATTCCTGGGAAGCAAGGATGGTTCAACATTCACAAATCAATCAATGTCATAGAGTACATTAATAAAAGAAAAGACAAGAACCCTATGATCCTCTCCATTGGTGCAGAAAAAGTGTTTGACAAAATATAGCATCCTTTCCTGATTAAAACTCTTCAAATTATAGGGATAGAGGGTACATTCCTCAATATCATAAAAGCCATCTATGAAAAGCCCACTCAAATATCATTCTCAATGCAGAAAAAGTGAGAGCTTTTCCCTTAAGGGCAGGAACATGACAGGAATGCCCACTCTCACCACTATTGTTCAACATAGTACTAGAAGTTCTAGCTTCAGCAATCAGACCACAAAAAGAAATAAAAGGCATTCAAATTAGCAAAGAAGAAATCAAACTCTCACTCTTCACAGATGACATGATACTTTATGTAGAAATCCCAAAACTCCACCCCCAAATTAATAGAACTCATACAGAAATTCAGCCAAGTGGCATGATACAAACTCAATGCACAGAAATTAGTTGCATTTCTATACACTAACAATGTAACTGAAGAAAAAGAAATTAAGGAATTGATTCCATTTACAATAGCATCAAAAACCATAAGACACCTAGGAATAAACCTAATCAAAGAAGTAAAGGATCTATACTCTATAAAGTACAGAACACTTATGAAAGAAATGGAGGAAGTCACAAAGAGTTGGAAAAACATTCCATGCTCGTGGACTGGAAAAGCAAACATTGTTAAAATATCTATGCTGCCCAGAGCAATTTACACTTTCATTGCAATCCCTATCAAAATACCATTGACATTTTTCATAGAGCTAGAACAAACAATTCTAAAATTTGTGTGGAACCAGAAAAGACCCCGAATCACCAGGGGAATGTTGAAAAGGAAAACCAAAGCTGGGGACATCGCAATGCCTGACTACGAGCTATATTACAAACCTGTAATCATCAAGACAGCATGGTACTGGCACAAAAACAGACACATAGATCAATGGAACAGAATAGAGAGCCCAGAAATGGACCCTTAACTCTATGATCAACTAATCTTTGACAAAGCAGGAAATAATAACCAATGGAAAAAAGACAGTCTCTTCAGTAAATGGTTCTGGGAAAATTGGACAACCTTATGCAGAAAAATGAAACTGGATCATTCTCTTACACCATACACAAAGCTAAACTCAAAATGATCTCAATATGAGACAGGAATCCATCAAAATCCTAGAGGAGAACATAGGCAGTAACCTTTTTGACATCGGCCTCAGCAACTTCTTTCAAGAGCCATCTCTAAACACAAGGGAAATAAAAGCAAAAATGATCTTTTGGGAATTCAAGTTAAAAAGCTTCTGCACAGCAAAGGAAACAGTCAACAAAATTAAGAGGCAAGCCAGGGAATGGGAAATTATGTTCACAAATGATATTTCAGATAAAGGGCTGGTATCTAAGATCTATAAAGAACTTCTCAAACTCAACACCCAAAAAACAAATAATCTAGTCAAGAAATGGGCAGAAGACATGAACAGACACTTCTTCAAAGAAGATATACGAATGGCCAACAGACACATGAAAAAATGTTCAACGTCACTAGCCATCAGGGAAATACAAATCAAAACCACAGTGAGATACTACCTTACACCAGTTAGAATGGTAAAAATTAACAAGACAGGAAACAACAAATGTTGATGAAGATGTGGAGAAAGGGGGACTCTCGACACTGTTGGTGGGAATGCAAACTTGTACAGCCACTCTGGAAAACAGTATGGAGGTTCCTCAAGACGTTAAAAATAGAACTACCCTATGACCTAGCAATTGCACTCTTGGGTATTTACCCCATGACACAGATGTAGTGAAAAGAAGAGGCACATGCACCCCAATTTTCATAGCAATAATATCCACAATAGCCAAACTGTGGAAGGAGCCGAGATGCCCTTCAACAGATGAATGGATAAAGATGCGGTTCGTATATACAATGGAATATTACTCAGCCATGAGAAAGGATGAATACCTTCCATTTCCATTGACATGGAACTGGAGGGGATTATGGTAAGTGAAATAAGTCAAGCAGAGAAGGACAATTATCATATGGTTTCACTCAGATGAGGGACATAAGGAATAGCGCAGAGGACCATAGGGGAAGGGAGGTAAAACTGAATGGAAGAAATCAGAGAGGGGGACAAACCATGCGAGACTCTGGACTCTGGGAAACAAACTGATGGTAACAGAAGGGAGGTGGTGGGGGGATGAGGTAGCTGGGTGATAGGTATTAAAGAGGGCATGAGTTGAGGTGTGCACTGGGTGTTATATATAATTAATGAATGTTGAACCCTACATCAAAAACTCATGATGTGGGGCGCCTGGGTGGCTCAGTCATAATGTCTGCCTTCGGCTCAGGTCATGATCCCATGGTCCTGGGATCAAGCCCCTCATCAGGCTCCCTGCTCAGTCGGAAAGCCCGCTTCTCCCTCTCCCACTCCCCCTGCTTGTATTCCCTCTCTTGCTGTCTCTCTCTGTGTCAAATAAATAAATAAATAAATAAATAAATAAATAAATAAATAAAATCTTAAAAAACACTAATGATGTACTGTATGTTGGCTAACTGAACATAATAATAAAAAAAATGTTTGGAAGAAGTCACCTGTAAATCCATCTTGCCCTGGACTTTTGCTTTTTGGGAATTTTTGATTACTGACACAATTTCTTTGCTTGTTATCAGTCTGTTCAATATTTCTATTTTTTCCTGTTTCAGTTTTGGTAGTTCATATTTCTAGGAATTTATCCGTTTATTCTATGTTGTCCAATTTGTTGGCATATAGTTTTTCATAATATTCTTTTGTTATCACTTGTATTTTTGTGGTATTGGTTGTTATTTTTTCTCATTCATTTGGGGTTTTATTTATTTGAGTCCTTTCTCTATTTTTCCTGGTAAGTCTGGCTAGAGGTTTATAAATTTTATTGGTATTTTTCAAAGAACAAACTCCTAGTTTCATTGATCTGTTCTTTTTTTTTTTTTTTTTTAGTCTCTATATCATATATTTCTGCTCTAATCTATTATTTCCTTCTTTCTGCCGGTTTTAAATTTTGTTTGTTGTTTTTTTTTTTCTTTTAAAAATATGTATTTACTTGAAGGGGGGAAATCGGAGGAGGAAACAAACCATGAGAGACTATGGACTTTGAGAAACAAACTGAAGGTTCTAGAGGGGAGGGGGGTGGGGGGATGGGCTAGCTTGGTGATAGGTATTAAAGAGAGCACGTACTGAATGGAGCACTGGGTATTATATGCAAACAATGAATCATGGAACACTACATCAAAAGCTAATGATGTAATGTATGGTGATTAACATAACATAATAAAATAAAATTTAAAAAATATATATGTATTTACTTATTTTAGGGAGAGACAGTATGAGTGGGAGGAGTGGGAGAGGCAGAGGGATAGGAGGAGAGAAACACAAGCAGACTCTGAGCTGAGTCCAGCGTGTGATGTGGGGCTCTATCTCACGACCTGAGCTGAAGCCTAGAGTTGGATGCATAACTGACTGTGCCACCCAGGTGCACCTATTGTTGTTTTTCTAGTTCCTTTAGGTGTAAAGTTAGGTTGTTTATTTGAGATTTTTCTTGCTTCTTGAAGTAGGTCTGTATTGCTAGAAACTTCCCTCTCAGAATCGCTTTTGCAGCACCTCAAATATATGGAGTGTCATGTTTTCATATTCATTTGCTTCCATATACTTTTTTATATATATTCTTATTTCTTGGTTGCCACATTCATTGTTTAGTAGCATGTTATTTAACTTCCATGTATTTTTTGTTTTTCCATATTTTTTCCTTGTGGTTGACTTCTAGTTCCATAGAAGAATGGAGAGAGGCTGTTCCCTCTTCATGAAGTGCGTCTGTGAGAGGTGGCATTGCCTCTTCAGGGACAAAATTCACCATTTCCGTCTCCCACTGGTCAGCATACATGCAGAGAAAACCTGCTAGGGCAGCTCAACTGGACACTGGCTGTTTCAAATGCCATGCCCCTGCACTCTGGCATCACTGCCCTTCTGGGTCAAAACTGCATCAGTCCCAGTACAGTGGAATGCTCTCCCAGAAGACCAGTGCATGTGCCTGCCACACCAGGTCCCTAAAGTTTGGAGTTTTAAAAGTCAGGTGGCTTGGCTTGGAAAGAGCCCAAAGTGCACTGAATTGCTCCAGGCAGGTAGGCAACCTGGAGACAGACAGTGTGGTAACAGTGATCTGAAAAATGCCTAAGACACACAAGGGGAAATTGTTAGCTCTTCTGGGAGGTCTTCCTGAGAGCAGAAATCATTGGAATCCCTTCTCCTGGGACAAAAGAGCTGAATGGAACCACTTTCTGGCCCCCTTTCTCTCTCTCTTTCTTCTGGATTCCTATGATATGAATATTATTACATTTGCTGGAGTCACTGAGTTCCCTAAGATAGAGTTTCCCAGACAAACAAAAACTAAAGGAGTTAGTGACCACTAAGCCAGCTCTGCAAGAAATATTAAAGGGGACTCTGAGTGGGAAGGAAAGACCAAAAGTGACAAAGACTAGAAAGGAAGAGAGAAAACCTCCAGAAACAATAACAAAACAAGTAAAAAATGACAATAAATACATATCTATCAATAATTGCTTTGAATGTAAATGGACTAACTACTCCAATCAAAAAACATAAGGTGCCAGAATGGATAAAAAAAACAAGGCCTATCTATATGCTCCCTAAAGATACCCATGTTAGACCTAAAGACATCTGCAGATTGAAAGTAAGAGGATGGAGAAACATTTATCATGCAAATGGATGTCAAAAGAAAGCACAAGCATGGGGAGTGGCAGGCAGAGGGAAAGGAAGAAACAGGCTCCCTGCTGAGCAGAGAGCCCAATGTGGGGCTCGATCCCAGGATTCTGGGATCATGACCTGAGCCAAAGGCAGATGCTTAATCCACTGAACCACCCAGGTGCCCCAAATAAATAAAATCTTAAAAAAAATAAGTCAGTCAGAGAAAGACAAATACCATATGATTTCACTCATATGTGGAATTTAAGAAACAAAACAGATGAACATAGGGGAAGGGAAGGAAAAATAAAATAAGCTAAAACAGAGGGAGGCAAACCATAAGAGACTCTTAACCCCCAGTATGGCTGTCTGCTAGGTCCAGCCATGACTGCTACAGGCTTGCTGGTGAGTGGGTCTGGCCCTCAGCCCATCTAGCTGAAAAGCTTAACCACAACTATTGTGGGTATGCTGATTTATGGGGTTGAACCCCAACATGGCTGGCTGCCAGGCCTGGCCATGACAGCTATGGGTGCACTGGTGGGCAAAGCAGGCCTCCTGTGTGGCTTGCTGTGAAGTAGGTATTCTAGTGTGGAGGGCTGGTCCCTTGGGACAGGAGCCCTTGGGATGGGCTCCAGTGCCAGTTGAGGATGTCCACAAGGAGTTTCAGGGCTGTGAGCTGCTTGAGATGGCCTCTGCTGCTGGCCAAGCCTGTCCACCAGGATTGGCAAGGCAGTGAGATGCTGGGGAGGGGCTCTGGCCCAGTGGGTGGTTTGGGCAAGGTGAATTCTCAGAAGAAAGTCAGGATGGGGCAAGCAGTGCTTGTACAGTAGATGGAGAATGTTAGAAACGGGGCTCACCAGCACTGGGCCAGCTAGGTAGAAGGGAGGTGCTAAAAAAGGAAAAGGTACCTGCCAGTGCTTCTGTCCCCAGAGAATGTTCCAATAGAGCCCTGCCTCTCTGCACCCACCCTAGAATTAGTCAGTGGATCCTCATGTGTAACCCAGGTATTTTTCAAACTATTGCCTTTGTGCTGGGACTCAGAATGAGTGATAGTGTGTGCACACCTTTTAAAAGCAGAGTTGCAGTTTCCTAGTGCCCTCCAGTTCTCCTGAACATAAGCTTTGTTGGTTTTCAAAGCCACACACTATGGGGGCTCATCTTTCTCATGCAGGTCCCCCAGGCTGTGGATCCTGGTGTGGGGTTCAAACCCCCCATTCCTCAAGGAGGACTTCTGCAATTGTGATACCCCTCCTGCTTGTGGGTTGCTGTGCTGGGGGTGTGGGTCTTGAACAAATCACATCTCCATCTCTCCTACCATCTCCAGGTGATTTTTTTTCTTTATATCTTTAGTTGTGTATGATCTGTTCTGCTAGTCTTCAGTTCATTCTCACAGATAGTGGTTCTATATGTAGTTGTAGATTTTGGTGTAGATTTTGACAGGAGAAGATTAGCTCAGGGTCTTCGTACTCCACCATCTTGATCCTACCCTTGAATCTTGTTTCTTTTCACGTCTTGTCATTTTATTTTTAAAAACTCAACATTTTATGTGATATATTGTAGGAGCTCTGGATTCTTATTTTTTTTTTCCCTGAAGCTGGTTGTTGTTGCTAGTTTTATTTCATTTATTTGTAGATTTTTGGTGGAATCTGTCTCCCCCATGCTTTGTGGTCTCTGGTGCTCGGGCTTATTTTTTTAATCATTTTGTTCCTTTTAAAGCTGGCTTCCTAGGAGTCATCTCTGTGTTTTCATAATTTAATTGTCAGCTAAAAATTGGTCAAGGTTGTGCTCAAATAACTTGTGTCAGTAGGCATCCACCCACTGCTGATGGATTTGTGTGTGACTTTATGTATATGTACAAATTCAGGTCATTTTCAAGTACTGCCCAGACATTAATTTCCACCAAATCCTTTCAGATCTCCCTTTGTATTGTAACCTCCTGGACAGCCTAGGAGAGCTCCACCAGGGTTCTCTCATATCCAAAATTTTTCAGTTAAGTTTCAGCTGGTTGTTCGGTCTGCCACTGACTCCGACCAGGCCTTCACCCTGAGATTACCATTGCTGTTAGCTTTTCCTCCTCATCTTCTACTGAGGTAGCTGCTTTTATTGACAGTGCCATTTGACATAGGTTTTTCATTCTCTACTCCAAATCAAGTCAGCCCCTTGTACCAGTGATGCTGCTGATTTTCATTGCCAGCTCCACTGTGATAGAAATACCTTACACTGATATGGTGATGGGATGGGAGAAGTCCCAGACAAGAATGCCACAGACTTTCATTGTTCATTCCTGAAATTCAGTTTTACATGAATAAATGTTTCTCGATTTGTTGGTTGCTTCTGTTCTCTTCCAGATCCCTGAAATGGTGATTTTTTTTAAAAAAAACAATACTGTAAAGTTTTAGAGTTGTTTGAGAGCAGAGAATTTTTGCTGTCCTCATTACTACACCATAGCCAGAAGTCCCCACATTAAAAAAATTACCTATGATTTTGAATTCTCATTAGTTCTTAGGGCTTCTACTTAACTATTCTGAACTAATAAGAAACAATTATTCAATGCATCGAATATATGTTGAGCACTAAAAATGGGCTTACGTGGGGTACCTGGGTGACTCAGTCATTAAGCTTCTGCCTTCGGCTCAGGTCATGATCCCAGAGTCCTGGGATCGAGCCCCACATTGGGCTCCCTGCTCTGCGGGAAGCCTGCTTCTCCCTCTCCCACTCCCCTGCTTGTGTTCCCTCTCTCACTGTGTTTCTCTCTGTCAAATAAACAAATAAAATCTTTAAAAAAATAAAATAAAAATGGGCTTACTTGGTTTACATCCTATATCACAAAGCCAAACACAATAGCTTCTCTCAGTATTACAATTCAGTGTGTCTAAATAACATAAAAGCATGGCTCTGGAGCTTTAGGATCCATAAAATTCACCCAGGGTACCTGCTAAAACTGTAGATTTCTGGCCAAGAGGAATTTATTTGTAGATTCTGATTCAACAGATTTAAGGTAGAACCCAGGAAACTATTTTTAATAAGATTCTTCAATAATTCTGGTGCAATTGGTCCAAAGAATGTACTGGAGAAATACTAATTAAGAATGAAAGCTGTTGGGGGGTGGAGCAAGATGGCAGAGGAGTAAGAGACCTGGATTTCGTCTGGTCTCAGGAATTCAGCTGGATAGGGATCAAACCATTCTGAACACCTACAAACTCAACAAGAGATTGAAGAGAAGAATAGCAACAACTCTCTGAACAGAAAAGTAGCCACTTTCTGGAAGGTAGGATGTGCGGAGAAGTGAATCCAAGGCGATATTCGGGAGGATAGACCGCGGGGGAGGGGGCCTCCTTCGGCCGCTTCTGGCAAGTGATAGAGCCGCGGAGCACAAAACTGGAACTTTTAGAAGTCGGCTCCGCTGAGGTACATCGCTCCAGTGGCTAAACGGGGGGTGGAACCCTCGCGGGACAGTGTGGTCTCAGGACCCTCAGGGTCACAGAAAGACCGGAGGTGCCTGAGTGTGGCAGAGCTCCCAGGTACCAGAGCAGGGAAGCCTGATGCAGAGACGGAGCGGTGGAGTGGGCTCTCAGCTTGGGGTTGCCATAAACTGTGATCCGTGGCCCAGTCGGGCTACTGCTCCTCCAGCAGGGATGCAACAAGTGGCAGATCCGGGGAGACTCCCTTTCCTCCCCCAGGAGGAGTGGCACGGGAGTGCACTGCAGGGATCTGCTGGGTTTGGAGACTCCACACAAGGTCGGGTGCCAGAGATAGAAACGCTCGGTCACAGGCCAAGCGAGCACGGAGTGCGGCCGGAGACCGGGGAGACGGGAGTGACTGACTGCTTTTCTCTGGGGGCGCACTGAGGCTTGGGGCCCCAAGTTCTCGGCTCCTCTGGGGCGGAGATTGGGACGCTGCCATTTTCACTCTCATCCTCCAAAGCTGTACTGAAAGCTTGCAGCGAACAAAAGCTCCCGAGAGCAAACCCGAGGAGATTACTTAGCCCCGACTGGGCAAGGGCGGGGCAATTCCACCGCCGGCAAAGACATTTGGGAACCACGGCAACAGGCCCCTCCCCCAGAAGATCAGCAAGAACAGCCAGCCAAGACCAAGTTTACCGATCAATGAGAACGGCAGAACTCCAGACCTAGGGGAATACTGCATATAAAATCCATGGTTTTTTTTACCATGATTCTTTAGTCTTTCAAAGTTAATTTTTTTTTGAATGTCCTTTTTTTTAAATTTTTCTTTTTCCCTTTTTCAACCAACATCTTATCAAACCCTTTTTTAAAAACATAGTTTTCATTTTTACAGTCATATTCTATCCCTTCCTACTAATTACCCTTATTTTTGGCATATATATATAAGTTGTTCTCTCTTTAAAATTTTGAGATACAGTTTCTTCTAACAGATAAAAATATACCCTAAATCTCTAGTGTATGGCTTTGTTCTAGTCTCCTGCCTGATCACATTCTCTCCCTTTTTTTTTCTTTTTTTTAAAACCTCTTCTTTCTTTTTTTCAAACACCTTCTTAACTTATCAATTCCTTTTATAAAATTTTTTATAATTTTCATCTTTACATTCATATTCCATTGCTTCATCATATCAACCCCTATTTTTGTACATATATAAGTTTTTCTTTCTTTAAAATTTTGGGAGGCGTATTTTCTAACAGACAAAATACACCCAAAATCTAGTGTATGACACTGATCTATGCACCAGCCTGATCATATTTGATCATATTCTGTTTTTTTTGTTTTGTTCTGTTTTTGTTTGTTTTTATCTTTATCTTTTTCTTTTTTTCCTCTTTTTCTTTTTTCTTACTTTACCTTTCTTTTCCCCTGGTTTCAGGTCTTTTCTGATTTGGTTAGAGTATATTTTCTGGGGACATTGTTACCCTGTTAATATTTTGTTCTCTCATTCATCTATTCTCCTCTGGACAAAATGACAAGATGGAAAAAATCACCTCAACAAAAAGAACAAGAAGTAGTACCAACTGCCAGGGACCTACTCAATATGGACATTAGTACGATGTTGGACCTAGAGTTCAGAATGATGATTTTAAAGATACTAGCTGGGCTTGAAAAAAGCATGGAAGTTATTAGAGAAACCCTTTCTGGAAAATAAAAGAACTAAAACTAACCAAGTTGAAATCAAAAATGCTATTAATGAGGTACAATCAAAAATGGGGGCGCTAACTGCTAGGATAAATGAGGCGGAAGAGAGAATCAGTGATATAGAAGACCAAATGATGGAAAATAAAGAAGCTGAGAAAAAGAGAGATAAACAACTACTGGATCACGAGGGCAGAATTTGAGAGATAAGCAATACCATAAGATGAAACAACATTAGGATAATTGGGATCCCAGAAAAAGAAGAAAGAGAGAGGGGGGCAGAAGGCATATTGGAGCAAATTATAGCAGAGAATGTCCCTAATTTGGGGTAGGAAACAGAAATCAAAATCCAGAAGGCACAGAGAACCCCTCTCAAAATCAATAAAAATAGGTCAACACCCTGACATCTAATAGTAAAACTTACGAGTCTCAGAGACAAAGAGAAAATCCTGAAAGCAGCTCGGGAGAAGAGATATGTAAACTACAATGGTAGAAATATTAGGTTGGCAAGAGACCTATCCACAGAGACCTGGCAGGCCAGAAAGGATGGGCATGATATAGTCAGAGCACTAAACGAGAAAAATATGCAGTCAAGAATACTATAACCAGCTAGGCTGTCACTGAAAATAGAAGGAGAGATAATACACTTCCAGGACAAACAAAACCTAAAGGAATTTGCAAACATGAAACAAGCCCTAAAAGAAATATCGAAAGGGGTCCTCTAAGCAAAGAGAGAGAAACAAGAAAGTTCTCAAATACACAACCTAACCCTACACCTAAAGGAGCTGGAGAAAGAACAGCAAATAAAGCCTAAACCCAGAAGGAGAAGAGAAATAATAAAGATCAGAGCAGAAATCAATGAAACAGAAACCAAAAGACCAGTAGAACAGATCAACAAAAGTAGGAGCTGGTTCTTTGAAAGAATTAACAAGATTGATAAACCCCTGGCCAGACTTATCAAAAAGAAAAGAGAAATGACCCAAATCAACAAAATCATGAATGAAAGAGGAGAGATCACAACCAACACCAAAGAAATACAAACAATTATAAGAACATATTATGAGCAACTCTATGCCAGCACATTAGATAATCTGGAAGAAATGGATGCATTCCTAGAGATGTATAAACTACCAAAACTGAACCAGGAAGAAATAGAAAACCTGAACAAACATATAACCACTAAGGAAATTGAAGCAGTCATCAAAAATCTCCCAACAAACAAAAGCCCAGGGCCAGATGGCTTCGCAGGGGAATTCTACCAAACATTTAAAGAAGAATTAATACCTATTCTTCTGAAACTGTTCCAAAAAATAGAAATGGAAAGAAAACTTCCAAACTCGTTTTATGAGGCCACCATTACCTTGATCCCAAAATCAGACAAAGACCCCATCAAAAAGGAGAATTACAGACCAATATCCTTGATGAACATGGATGCAAAAATTCTCCCCAAAATGCTAGCCAGTAGGATCCAACAGTACATTACAAGGATTATTCACCACGACCAGGTGGGATTTATCCCTGGGCTGCAAGGTTGGTTCAACATCCGCAAATCAATCAATGTGATACAATACATTAACAAAAGAAAGAACAAGAATCATATGATCCTATCGATAGATGCAGAAAAAGCATTTGACAAAGTATAGCATCCTTTCTTCATCAAAACTCTTCAGAGTATAGGGATAGAGGTACATACCTCAATATCATATAAGCCATCTATGAAAAACCTACAGCAAATATCATTCTCAATGGGGAAAAACTGAGAGCTTTCCCCCTAAGGTCAGGAACATGGCAGGGATGTCCACTATCACCACTGCTATTCAACATAGTATTAGAAGTCCTAGCCACAGCAATCAGACAACAAAAAGAAATAAAAGGCATCCAAATTGGCAAAGAAGAAGTCAAACTCTCACTGTTTGCAGATGATAGGATACTTTATGTGGAAAACCCAAAAGACTCCACCCCAAAACTGCTAGAACTCATACAGGAATTCAGTAAAGTGGCAGGATATAAAATCAATGCACAGAAATCAGTGGCATTCCTATACACCAACAACAAGACAGAAGAAAGAGAAATTAAGGAGTCGATCCTATTTATAATTGCACCCAAAACCATAAGATACCTAGGAATAAATCTAACCAAAGAGACAAAGAACCTGTACTCAGAAAACTATAAAATACTCATTAAAGAAATTGAGGAAGACACAAAGAAATGGAAAAACGTTCCATGCTCATGGATTGGAAGAACAATATTGTGAAGATGTCAATGCTACCTAGAGCAATCTACACATTCACTGCAATCACCATCAAAATACCATCTACTTTTTTCAAATAAATGGAACAAATAGTCCTAAAATTTGTATGGAACCAGAAAAGATGCCGAATAGGCAGAGGAATGCTGAAAAACAAAAGCAAAGCTGGCGGCATCACAATTCCGGACTTCCAGCTCTATTAGAAAGCTGTCATCATCAAGACAGCATGGTACTGGCACAAAAAAAGACATATAGACCAATGGAACAGAATAGAGAATCCAGATATGGATCCTCAACTCTATGGTCAAATAATCTTTCACAAAGCAGGAAAAAACATGCAATGGGAAAAAGACAGTCTCTTCAATAAATGGTGCTGGGAAAATTGGACAGCCACATGCAGAAGAATGAAACTCAACCATTCTCTAACACCATGCACAAAGATAAACTCAAAATGGATGAAAGACCTCAATGTGGGAGAAGAATCCATCAAAATCCTAGAGGAGAACATAAGCAGTAACCTCTTTGACATCGCCCACAGCAACTTCTTTCAATACATCTCCAAAAGCTAGTGAAACAAAAGCAAAAATGAACTTTGGGGACTTCATCAAGATAAAAACCTTCTACACAGCAAATGAAACAGTCAACAAAACAAGGAGGCAACCCACAGAATGGGAGAAGATATTTGCAAATGACACTACAGATAAAGGGCTGGTATCCAAGATCTATAAAGAACTTCTCAAACTCAACACCCAAAAGAAAAATAATCAAGTCAAAAAGTGGGCAGAAGATATGAAAAGACACTTCTCTGAAGAAGACATACAAATGGCTAACAGACACATGAACAAATGTTCATCATCATTAGCCACCAGGGAAATTCAAATCAAAACCACATTGAGATACCACCTTACACCAGTTAGAATGGCAAAAATGGACAGGGAAAGAAACAACAAATGTTGGAGAGGTTGTGGAGAAAGGGGAGCCCTCTTACAGTGTTGGTGGGAATGCAAGTTGGTACAGCCACTTTGGAAAACAGTGTGGAAGTTCCTCAAAAATTTAAAAATAGAGCTACCCTATGATCCAGCAATTGTACTCTTGGGTATTTACCCCAAAGACACAGATGTAGTGAAAAGAAGGGCCACATGCACCCCAATGTTCATAGCAGCAATGTCCGCAATAGCCAAACTGTGGAAAGAGCCGAGATGCCCTTCAACAGATGAATGGATAAAGAAGATGTGGTCCATATATACAATGGAATATTACTCAGCCAACAGAAAGGATGAATACCCAACTTTTACATCAACATGGATGGGACTGGAGGAGATTATGCTAATGAAATAAGTCAAGCAGAGAAAGTCAATTATCATATGGTTTCACTTACTTGTGGAACATAAGGAATAGCATGGAGGACACTAGGAGAAGGAAGGGAAAAATGGGGGGGAGGAATTGGAGGGCGAGATGAACCATGAGAGACTATGGACTCTGAGAAACAAACAGGGTTTTAGAGGGGAGGGGGGAGGGGGGATTGGTTAGCCCAGTGATGGGTATTAAGGAGGGCACGTACTGCATGGAGCACTGGGTGTTATATGAAAACAATGGATCGTGGCTCACTACATGAAAAACTAATGATGTATTTTATGGTGACTAACATAACATAATAAAATTTTAAAAAAAAAGGGAAAAAGACAGTCTGTTCAACAAATGGTGTTGGGAAAATTGGACAGCCATATGCAGAAGAGTGAAACTGGACCATTTCCTTACACCACACATAAAAATAGACTCCAAATGGTTGAAAGACCTAAATGCGAGACAGGAGTCCATCAAAATCCTAAAGGAGAACACAGGCAGCAACCTCTTCAACCTCAGCTGCAGCAACTTCTTCCTAGAAACATTGCCAAAGGCAAGGGAAGCAAGGGCAAAAATGAACTATTGGGACTTCATCAAGATAAAAAGCTTTTGCACAGCAAAAGAAACAGTCCACAAAACCAAAAGACAACTGACAGAATGGGAGAAGATATTTGCAAATGACATATCAGATAAAGGGCTAGTATCCAAAATGTATAAAGAACTTATCAAACTCAGCACCCAAAGAACAAATAATCTAATCAAGAAATGGGCAGAAGACATGAACAGACATTTCTGCAAAGAAGACATCCAAATGGCCAACAGACACATGAAAAAGTGCTCAACATTGCTTGGCATCAGGGAAATCCAAATCAAAACCTCAATGAGATACCACCTCAACCATTCAGAATGGCTAAAATTAACAAGTCAGGAAACAGATGTTGGCGGGGATGCGGAGAAAGGGGAACCCTCCTACAGTGTCGGTGCGAATGCAAGCTGGTGCAACCACTCTGGAGAACAGTATGGAGGTTCCTCAAAAAGTTGAAAATAGAGCTACCATATGACCCAGCAATTGCACTACTGGGTATTTACCCCAAAGATACAAATGTAGGGATGTGAAGGGGTATGTGCGCCCCGATGTTTACAGCAGCATTGTCCACAATAGCCAAACTATGGAAAGAGCCAAGATGTCCATCGACAGATGAATGGATTAAGAAGATGTGGTATATATATACAATGGAATATTATGCAGCCATCAAAAGGAATGAAATCTTGCCATTTGCAACGACATGGATGGAACTGGAGGGTATCATGCTGAGCAAAATAAGTCAGTCAGAGAAAGACATGTATCATACGACCTCAATGATATGAGGAATTCTTAATCTCAGGAAACAAACTGAGGGTTGCTGGAGTGGTGGGGGTGGGAGGGATGGGGGGGTGATAGACATTGGGGAGGGTATGTGCTATGGTGAGCGCTGTGAATTGTGTAAGACTGTTAAATCACAGACCTGTACCTCTGAAACAGATAATATATTATATGTTAAAAAAATAAAAAGAAGATAGTAGGAAGGGAAAAATGAAGGGGTGGAATCGGAGGGGGAGATGAACCATGAGAGACTATGGACTCTGAGAAACAAACTGAGGGTTCTAGAGGGGAAGGGTGGGCTGTGGGATGGGTTGGCCTGGTGATGGGTATTAAGGAGGACACATACTGAATGGAGCACTGGGTGTTATACACAAACAATGAATCATGGAACACTACAACAGAAACTAATGATGTAATGTATGGTGATTAACATAATAATAAAAAATTAAAAACAAAAAAGAATGAAAGCTGTTGTGCTAGTTCGGTGACACAAATACTAAAATCGGAATTATACAGAGAAGATTAGCATGGCCTCTGCACCAGGATAACACACAAAATCGTGGACCATTCCATTAAAAAAATGAAGGCTATGACCTGAAAAAAATGGGCATGTGTTCCACTTATACTTTTATATAGAACATCCAGATAATTGAGATTGAAGTATTTTACTTGGTTTTTGCTATACTTATATTATACTTGCCCTTCTCACATCATCAGTTTGGACATATTGCTGGTAGTCTATTGTGTTAGCTACAGTTTTGTCTGCTTAACGTGATTTTCTTCCACCTCATTCTTTCTCTACTTTTTCTTGTTAGCTTGACTTCTCTGACTGACCAGAGAAGTTTTAAGATAATAGGCATTTTCAATAAGAATATCCCGTCTCCTTGGCAAAATGATTAGTTCAGGAATGGGCAAGTGATCTAAGCCAGTCTGTGGGGGAAATTGCTAGAACTCTTGCTGGAACTTGAGTAAGAAATTCTATCTCTGTAATTAAAAGATATAAAGATGGTGTAAATCTATATTTGTTAATACAATGGAGGGAATTTTCCAAAAGATAAAGCACACACAGAGAAAATCAGAGTCAAGGAGGAAAAGTGAGAACTATCCTTTGAGTGATTGGAACCAGCTTTGCTTGAAGCTCTGGACTTTCCAATATATTTCTCTCTTATTTAAACTAGTTTGAGTTGGGTTATCCTTCACTTGAAACTGAAATTGTCATAATATACCTTGCCTTTGAATAATATTTCCCTCTGCTCCACTCACACCATTAGTCCCCTGCTCCTGGTCTCTCTCTCTCTTTCACACACACACACACACACACACACACTCCCTCTTTGTCAATAGTTCTGAGTATAGCTTCCATATTAAAAAGACATATTGAGGGGCGCCTGGGTGGCTCAGTCGTTAAGCGTCTGCCTTCGGCTCAGGTCATGATCCCAGGGTCCTGGGATCGAGCCCCGCATCGGGCTCCCTGCTCCACGGGAGGCCTGCTTCTCCCTCTCCCACTCCCCCTGCTTGTGTTCCCTCTCTCGCTGTCTCTCTCTCTCTGTCAAATAAATAAATAAAATCTTTAAAAAAAAAAAGTATATGAATTTAAAAAAAAGACATATTGAATCTCTTTCTTAGATCTTAATATGAATTTATCACAATATATTTTTATAAAAAGTAAGATCTAACATGTAACGTCCATAGATGAATTACAAAGGATTTAAATTCTCCAATTTTGCCTAAACTCTACTCTTTTCAATTCTTATTATTTTACCCTAAATAACTAAAAAGTTAAGGAATACGCTTGTTTCATCTTCCCCACCATCCTATGCTGTCTTTAGTGCTCCAACCTTTCTCACTTTTCATAATGTTTTAGTTTTTCCCACGTGTTTCAAAATTCAAGGATATCTTTCTGGATTCTGGCACATCTTCATATATATTCTGAGTTCCTTAGATTATTCCACATTATTCTGCTCACAGTATCCTAACTTTGGAAGAGTAAAAAGAACCAAGTTGCAATTTCTTTCTTTCTGCATTACTTCCTCTTAAAAAGGGCATGACTCCTCCTTAGTAGGAGTAACCTGGGAAAGCTTTCCCAATCCATCCATAAATCACTAGCTATCAGGTAAATACAAATCAATACCACAATGAGATACCACCTTACCCCAGTTAGAATGGCAAAAATTAACAAGGCAGGAAACAACAAATGTTGGCCAGGATGTAGAGAAAGGGGAACCCTCTGACACTGTTGGTGGGAATGTAAGCTGGTACAGCCACTCTGAAAAACAGTATGGAGATTCCTCAAGATGTTAAAAATAGAGCTAGCCTATGACCCAGAAACTGCACTACTAGGTATTTACCCGAAAGATACAGATGTAGTGAAAAGAAGGGGCACATGCACTCCAATGTTCATAACAGCAATGTCCACGATAGCCAAACTGTGGAAGGAGCCAAGATGCCCTTCAACAGATGACTGGATAAAGAAGGTGTGGTACATATATACAATGGAGTATAACTCAGCCATCAAAAAGGATGAATACCCACCATTTGCATTGACACAGATGGAACTGGAGGGGACTATGTTAAGTGAAGTAAGTCAAGCAGAGAAAGACAATTATCATATGGTTTCACTCATATGTGGAACATAAGCAATAGAATGGAGGACCATAGGGAAAGGGAGGGAAATCTGAAGGGGGAGAAATCAGAGAGGGAGATGAACCCTGAGAGACCATGGACCCCGGGAAACAAGGTTTCAGAGAGGAGAGGGGTGAGGGATGAAGTAACAGGGTGATGGGTACTAAGGAGGGCACGTTTTGTGATGAGCACTGGGTGTTATATGCAACTAATGAATCATTGAACACTACATCAAAAACTAATGATGTACTATACAGTGGCTAACTGAACATAATGAAAGAAAAAGAAAAAAGAGCCCCCCTCAATAGTAACTTGTGGATTACAGTACCAGCATCCCTTATCCACCACTCCTAACCCTTTGCAGTACCTTCTGCTAGCAAATCATGCACAGAAGTAAAATAAAATGTCATTTTGTGTTACACTTTAATTACCTCTGTTTTTATTAAACCCCAAACAAAGCAGAGTTTCTGTGGGTCAATGAAAGTGGCTTAAAAAAATAAGAAAAGCATTAGTGATGGAAGTGATACTTGTTCTGGGAAACATCTGCTCTTCTATCCCATATCATTACAGCTATATTTGATTTTCTACACAGAAAATTGTTTGCACCTGTCCTCAGCATTTTTTTTCCAGCACACATTTACAGCATATCATTAACATTCACTCTTTCTTCTGCTAAACAACACTTCACACTATTGAATCAGTGTTGCTATTCATGTCAGAAGAAGATGATCTAGTCATTTATCACTGTTCTGGCAACATTTATGTACCTGGACTCAGGTAATCTCTTCAGAAGGCATTAGAATGGATTGCTTGCACTGAGTGTTGTCAATCAGGCTGCATAATTAAATCAGGCAGAATAAATAGTTTGAGTTGCATACCAAGATTATGCACTTTTGAAGATATACTGGCACTTTTGATTGCATTCTATTGCCACATTGTATCAGATTAAAGTTTAGAGCCTTTGGAAAATATGATCTTTATATGCTTCTTTTGACACACCAATTAACCTTGAATAGTGCCACTTAGCTCAAATTTCAATCTTTTGCTCACTTCCCAGAATCTTTTAAGAATTGAACAGGGCCATATCTCTTGCATTAGGTGAGAAAGGATGTGATCTGTCTCTCATTTCCAGGATATAATCCAGACTCTTTAGCAAACAACCTGGGCCTGATTGATCCAGTTTACCTGTCAGGGCCCAATTTTCATGGGCAAGATGGCCCACTTAAGATGGGACTCATTTAATTTTGTTGAAATATTTGACTAGGTATTCATTTACCTGATGGTGTAGCATACTCTGCACTGCTCTGTGATAGTGAAAACTGCACCTATAAACCTTTTTCTCATCAACCTACATTATTAGACTAGAAGATTCTAAATATGAAATGTTACTTTCTTTTAATGGAAGTCAAATAAGAAAACTCTGCCTCAGTGAGGTTATAGATGGTTATCATAACATTTCTACTCTCAAGTTGTTGGTTAAAAAATTCTACAGAAATTGAACAACTAAAATTGTCCAATATGTGCTTTAAATAAATGAGAGAGATTTGCATCATAATCAAGCATTTGACAGCTGCTCTCTCTTTTTAGTTTAACCCCCTAAATGAAGGAGACAATGAAAAGGTAGTGGAGGAAAGGGGGCAGGAAGTGTGGGTACTATGTATTTAGATTTATTTATTACTTTTATAAAATTCAAATACCAAGCCACCATAGGTTTTAATTGTCCTGGCTTTGGAACCAGATTGCTTGGGTTCAAGCCCTGGTTTGCCTCTTGGCTGTGTGATTTCGGCCAAGTTATTTAACCTCTTTATGCTGTAGTTTCTTCATCCGTAAAAATGGGGATAATAATAGAGCCTCCTTCACTGATTTGAATTATGTATATAAAACACCTGAAAAATGCCTGTTACGGGTATTGCTATGTGTTAGTTACTAGCTAATTATTAATCTTAGTAAATCATAAAATTGAGTTAATAAAAGTTAAACCTGACTTTCAAAAAAACACATTTCTCATTCTAAAGAGAAGATTGCTTTGCTTGTTGTATTTTTTCTATTGACCTCATTTGTTTAATTGTTAGATATTTTGTCTGACCTCTCCCCTGCTTTCAGATTTAAATTGTCTAGAAATCAAAACTCCTATTTCATCAGGCATATCATACCTGACACTCAGCATGTTCAAGTTGAATGAAAGCCGGATTTGCAACATACAAACTTCAGCTTATTGACCCAATTTAACTTGGATCCATGCTGAAAGCTCCGATTGAAATTTTGAAATCCTTTTGCTGATGATCAGTTTTAGGAAGTTCCCATCTCCTGAAAGCCTACCAGTCTAAACTATATGGCAGATACATGAAGCAGAATAAGTAAACATTTCTTTGCTGGACAAATGAGTAGGAAGAAGATAGAATCCTGTATTTTTACAAGTTACAAGTGTACACAGTAATTTATTTTTTGCCATCATACCAATGCTAAGATGGTTCCTTATCTAAAAGGTATCTTTTTAGCTCTAAAATTCCATGATTTCCCAATCAGAAACTGTTATGTTACAAAATGCTTTCGACCAAACCCTATATAGCCTAAATAAACTTTATTTCGAATCCTATCATTTTAATTTAGCAAAATTTTCTTTATTTTATTATAAGTACTCATTTTAAAACTGAACTGAATTCAGAATGTACAACTTATTTAAATTAGTATCAAGTGTGTTGTATACTTGAAAGAAAACGCTGGAGAATTTTGACCTGCTTTAGGCAAAGCAAAAAGACAAAACTGAGAAACTCTCAAGGCTTTCTCTGCTAGTATCAGTCCATTGTCCTTAAAGGAGCATCTTTATTCTGTCACAGGATCATTTATCAAGATACTAATTCAGGTTTGTTCCCACATTTTGTAGACATTTTTCTCTTCCTCATTCCAAGAAAGAAGACACACTCTGTATTCTGAGTTCTGAGCAATTTGTTTCAGAGTGTGGTCGGGTTTTTTTAAAGATTTTATTTATTTATTTGACAGAAAGTGAGAGAGTACAAGCAGGGGGAGAGGCAGAGGGAGGAGGAGAGGCAGAGGGAGAAGGAGAAGCAGGCTCCCCGCCAAGCAGGGAGCCCGACATGGGGTTTGATCCCCAGGACCCTGGGATCATGACCTAAGCCAAAGGCAGACACTTAACCAACCGAGCCACCCAGGTGCCCCAGAGTGTGGTAGTTTTTTTAACTGATTTAGTGTTGCCATAGAAGAGTTGTAGGATGCAAGATTCAGAGAAAGCCTAGACCTGTCTTTGCTGAGAACAGTTATATAATTCTAAAATACACAAAACCAAGACTTAAGAAAACATACTTCAGAAACCTTGAGATGACTTCAACACAGTTTCTGCTCTCAAGGAGCTCTCCAGTCTACTGAACAGACAGACCCGTAAAAAACAGGCAATGGCAATGCTAGGCAATAAAATGAGGTATAGGGAATATACTTTAACTTGGCACTTAACCTGGACTGGTGGTAACAGGGAAAGCTTCTGGGCAAGGTGATGCCTAAGAGTCTTAATGTAAAAGATATCCAGGCAGAGAAAAGCATTCAAGAAAGTAAGAATGTCATGAACAAATGCACAAGCAAGAGAGCATGGCACCTTCAATGAACTGCAAATAATTCTGAATGGTTGGAGCTTAGACTGTGAAGTGGTAAAGATAGGGGTTAGAAAAACATTGAAAGATTTCAAGCAGAGGAATGATGTGGTCATATTTGCATTTTAGAAAGACTGTACTGGTAGCACTGTGTTAAAAAGATTGTAGGGGATCACAAGTGGTGGCAAGATCAGTTCAGTTAGCAGGCTAGTGCAGAGGTCCAGCTGAGAGGTGATAATATTTTAGACAACAGCAGAGACAGTTGGGATAGAAAAGAAAAGACATATTAAAGACAAATTTTGAAGTAGACTCATAACGATTTGGTGACAAGAATTAGCATGGAGTAGTGAAAAAGACAAAAGAGGACAAGATGATTCTTAGGTTTCAGGTTATGGTTAACAGGCTGGTTTCATATGAGTGCCATTTCTTTTATTTTTTTAAAAAAATTTTATTTAAATACCAGTTACCTAATATACAGTGTAATATTAGCTTCAGGTGTACAATATAGTGATTCAACACTTCCATACAATGCCCAGTGCTCATCACAGGAAGTGCACTCCTTAAGCCCCATCACTTATTTTACCCACCACCCCACCTCCCCTCTGCTAACCATCAGTGTCCTGTAGTTAAGCGTCTGTTTCTTGGTTTGCCTCCCTCTCTCTTTTTCTCCTTTACTTCTTTGTTTTGTTTCTTCAGTACCACATAGGAGTGAAATCATATGGTATTTGTCTTTGTCTTAGCATAATACATTCTAGTTCCATCCACTTTGCTGCGTATGGCAAGATATCATTCTCTTTAATGGCTGAATAATATTCCATTATATATATATATATATATATATATATATATATATATATATATCCTTTTCTTTATCCATTCATCAGTCAATGAAGGTTGGGTTCTTCCCATACTTTGGGATTGTTGATAATGCTGCTATAAACATTAGGGGGATGTGCCCATTTGAAACAGTATTTTTGGATTCTTTCGGTAAATACCATAGTACTGCTATTGCTGGGTTGTAGGGTAGTTCTATTATGAACTGTTTGAGTAACCTTCATACTGTCTCCAGAGTGGCTGCACCAGTTTGCATTCCCACCAAGAGTGTAGGAGGTTTCCCCATGCTCCACATCCTCACCAACATCTGTTGTTTCCTGTGTTATTAATTTTAGCCATTCTGACAAAAGCAAGGTGATATCTCATCATAGCTTTGACTTGTATTTCTTTGATGATGAGTGGTGTTGAGCATCACTTCATATGTCTGTTGCCCATCTGTATGTCTTCTTTGGAAAAATATCTATTCATGTCTTTTGCCCATTTCTTAACTAGATTATTTCTTTTTTGGGTGTTGAGTTTGATAAGTTCTTTATAGATTTTATATACTAATCCTTTATCAGATAAGTTATTTGTAAATATCTTCTTCTTTCCATAGGCTTCCTTTTAGTTTTGGTGATTGTTTCCTTCACTGTGCAGAAGTCTGATATCTTGAAGTCCCAGTAGATCATTTTTGCTTTTGTTTCCCTTGCTCCCAGAAATGTGCCTAGTAAGAAATTGCTATGGCAAGGGGCGCCTGGGTGGCTCAGTCATTAAGTGTCTACCTTCAGCTCAGGTCATGATCACAGGGTCCTGGGATAGAGCCCCGCATCGGGCTCCCTTCTCCACAGGAGGCCTGCTTCTCCCTCTCCCATGCCTCTTGCTTGTGTTCCCTCTCTCACTGTGTCTCTCTCTTTCAAATAAATAAATAAAATCTTTTAAAAAAAAAGAAAAAAAAAAAAGAAATTGCTCTGGCCAATGTCAAAGAGGTTGTTGCCTGTGTTCTCCTCTAGGATTTTGATGGTTTCCTGACTCACATTTAGGTCTTTCATCCATTTTGAATTTATTTTTGTGTATGGTGTAAGAAGGTGGTCCAGTTCATTCTTCTTCATGTTGCTGTCCAGTTTTCCCAACACCATTTGTTGAAGAGACTGCCATATTTCCAATGGATATTCTTTCCTGCTTTGTCAAAGATTAGCTAACCATTCAGCTGTGGGGCTATTTCTGGGTTTTCCATTCTGTTCCATTAATCTGTGTGTCTGGTTTTGTGCCAGTACCGTACTGTCTTCATCACTACAACTTGGTTATATAGCTTGAAGTCTGGAATTGTGATGTCTCCAGCTTTGTTTTTCTTTTTCAAGATTGCTTTGGATTCCAACTGATGCCCGGAATTGAGCTGGATATCTACCAGACCACTCTGAGCACCCACAAAATCAGCCTGAGATGTAAGAAGATAGATCTGGATCTCTACAAACAGAATATCGCAGGCAGTTGGTTTGAGGTATGAATTGGGGAGCCATGATTCCCCGGGCAGATATCAGAGGATAAATGGCAGCAGAAGGGAGCCTGGCCATGGGGATCCTACACCACCGGTGAGCAACAGCCTTACGCGCTGGGGACGGGGCACAGACTCACAGACCAGTAGCGGCGGGGAAAGGACTTTAGGGCAGCTTCCCAGATGGAAACCAGAGAAGAGTGGGGTCACATGTGCGACCTGGGAGTGGCTGGCAATTTTAGCACACAACCCAAGACGCTGCAGTTTATAGCATCACAGACAGAAACGGAGACAGTGTGGCCTGGAGAGCTCACTGAAGAACAGACTGCAATCTCTCTGCTCTGAGGCAGAGGGTTGGAAACGGTCTCTTCTGCTCTCTCAGAAGAGTCGCAGAAAGCTGCCAGGGAAAGATGCCAGAGACCAAAGGCCGAAAAAAAAAAGTTCCCACTGAGCCCATCCCCCACCACAGGGGGGCAGGGTAACTCCGCCTATACAGGGTTGCCTGAGTAACAGGCAACCTTCCCTCAGAAGAAAGACTGGGAGAACAAGAGGCCAGCAACCCTAAGGTCGCTAGAAAACAGGTGCATCTTGCTTGGGTTCTGGTCAATAATTTGACTCTATACATTCCCTCAACCACCCATCAACAAAATGACTAGGAGGAGGAACCCCCAAAATAGGAAAGACTCAGAGATTATGACTTATGCTGCAGATTTACAAATGGATGCAGATATAACCAAGATGTCGGAGATGGAATTCAGCCTAGCAATTGTGAAAGACTATAGCTAGAATGGCGAAATCAATTAATGACAACATAGAGTCTCTAAGGGCAGAAATTAAAGCTGAATTGGCAGAATTTAAAATGCTATCAATGAGATCCCATCTAATCTAGATAATCTAACAGCTAGGGAAAGTAAGGCAGAAGAATGAATTACTGACCTGGAAGACAATTTAATAGATAAAAAGGGAAAAGAGGAGGCCAGGAAAAACAACTCAGAATCCATGAAAAGAGAATCAGAGAAATAAGTGACACCATGAAGTGTTCCAATGTCAGAATTATTGGAATCCCGGAGGGCGTGGAGAGAGAGAGAGGACTAGAAGATGAATTTGAGCAAATTGTAGCTGAGAACTTCCCTAATCTGGGGAATGAAACAAACATTCGCATCCTAGAGGCAGAGAGGACCCCTCCCAAGATCAAGGAAAACAGGCCAACAACCCAGCATGTAATAGTAAAACTTGCAAATCTTAGAACCAAGGAAATCATCTTAAGGGCAGTTAGGGGGAAGAGATTCCTTACGTACAGAGGGAGGAACAACAGAATAACGTCAGACTTATCCACAGAGACCTGGCAAGCCAGAAAGGCCTGGCAAGACATATTCAGGGTAATAAACGAGACAAACATGCAGCCAAGAATACTTTATCCAGCAAGGCTGTCATTTAGAATGGATGGAGAGATGCAGAGCTTCCAAGACTGGCAGAAACTGAAAGAATATGTGACCACTAAGCTAGCCCTGCAAGAAATATTAAGGGGGTTCCTATAAAAGGAGAAAGACCCCAAGAGTGATATACAGCAGAAATTTGCAAAGACAATCTATAAAAACAAGGTCTTCACAGGCAACATGATGACAATTAATTCATATCTTTCAATAATCACTCTCAATGTGAATGGCTTAAATGCTCCCATAAAACAGCACAGGGTTGCAGATTGGATAAAAAGACAGGACCCATCCATATGCTGTCTACAAGAGACTCATTTTGAACCTAAAGATACATCCACACTGAAAGTGAAGGGATGGAGATCCATCTTCCATGCCAGCAGACCTCAAAAGAAAGCTGGGGTAGCAATTCTTATATCAGACAAATTAGATTTTAAACTAAAGTCTGTAGTTAGAGACACAGAAGGACACTATATCATTCTTAAAGGGTCTATCCAACAAGAAGATCTAACAATTGTAAATATCTATGCCCCCAACATGGGAGCAGCCATCTACATAAGCCAACTGTTAACCAAAATAAAGAGTCATATTGATAACAATACGTTAATTGTAGGAGACCTCAATACTCCACTCTCAGCGATGGACAGATCATCTAAGCAGAAAATCAACAAGGAAACAAGAGCTTTGAATGATACATTGGACCAGATGGACCTCATAGATATTTACAGAACATTCCACCCTAAAACAAAAGAATACTCATTCTTCTAGAGCACACATGGAACTTTCTCCAGAATAGACCACATACTGGGTCACAAATCAGGTCTCAAACGATACCAAAAGATTATTCCCTGCATATTCTCAGACCATAATGCTTTAAAACTGGAACTCAATCACTAGAAAAAAATTGGCAGAAATTCAAACACTCGGAAGCTAAAGACCACTCTGCTGAAGAATGTTTGGGTCAACCAGGAAATCAAAGAAGAAAAAAAATTCGTGGAAACCAATGAGAATGAAAACACATCCGTCCAAAACCTATGGGATACTGCAAAGGAAGCCCTAAGGGGGAAATACATAGCCATCCAAGCCTCACTCAAAAAAATAGAAAAATCCCGAATTCACCAACTGACTCTACACCTTAAAGAACTAGAGAAAAAGCAACAAACGATGACTAACCCATGCATTAGAAGGGAAATAATTAACATTAGAGCAGAAATCAATGAATTAGAAACCAGAAACACAGTAGATCAGATCAATGAAACTAGAAGTTGGCTCTTTGAAAGAATTAATAAGATCAATAAACCACTGGCCAGAATTACCCAAAAGAAAAGAGAAAGGACCCAAATTAATAAAAGTATGAATGAAAGGGGAGAGATCACGACTAACACCAAGGAAATAGAAACAATTATTAGAAATTATTATCAACAACTGTATGCCAATATACTGAGCAATCTGGATGAAATGGAGGCCTTCCTGGAAAACTATAAGCTGCCAAGACTGAAACAGGAAGGAACTGACAACCTGAATAGGCCAATAACCAGTAATGAGATTGAAGCAGTGATCAAAAACCTCCCAAAAAACAAGAGTCCAGGGCCTGATGGATTCCCTGGCGAATTCTACCAAACATTCAAAGAAGAAATAATACCTATTCTACTGATGCTGTTTCAAAAAACAGAAATAGAAGGAAAACTCCCAAACTCATTCTACGAGGCCAGCATTACCTTAGTCCCCAAACCAGGCAAAGACCCCATCAAAAAGGAGAATTTCGGACCCATATCCCTGATGAATATGGATTCCAAAATTCTCAACAAAATCCTAGTTAATAGGATCCAACAATACATTAAAATGATCATCCACCATGACCAAGTGGGATTTATCCCCAGGATGCAAGGGTGGTTCAACATTCGAAAATCAATCACTGTGATAGAACACATTAATAAGAGGAGGGAGAAGAACCGTATGGTCCTCTCAATTGATGCAGAAAAAGCATTTGACAAAATACAACATCCTTTCCTGATGAAAACTCTTCAGAGTATAGGGATAGAGGGAACATTCCTCAAGTTCATAAAATCCATCTATGAAAAATCCACAGTGAATATCATCCTCAATAGGGAAAAGCGGAGAGCCTTTCCCTTAAGATCAGGAACACGTCAAGGATACCCACTCTCGCCACTATTGTTCAACATAGTACTAGAAGTCCTAGCAACAGCAATCAGACAACAAAAAGAAATGAAAGGTATTCAGATTGGCAAAGAAGAAGTCAAACTCTCTCTTTTTACAGGTGACATGATACTTTATGTGGAAAACCCAAAAGACTCCACCCCCAAATTACTGGAACTCACACAGCAATTCAGTAATGTGGCAGGATACAAAATCAATGCACAGAAATCAGTTGCTTTCTTATACACTACCAATGCAGCTGTAGAAAGAGAAATTAGAGAAACGATTCCATTTACAATAGCACCAAAAACCGTAGGATACCTCGGAATAAACCTCACCAAAGCCGTCAAGGATCTATACTCTAAGAACTACAGAACACTCATGAAAGAAATTGAAGAAAACACAAAAAGATGGAAAAACATTCCATGCTCTAGGATCAGAAGAATAAATATTGTTAAAATGTCTATGCTACCCAGAGCAATCTATACCTTCAATGCCATCCCAATCAAAATTCCAATGACATTTTCCAAAGTGCTGGAACAAACAATCCTAAAATTTGTACGGAATCAGAAAAGACCCCAAATCGCCAAGGAAATGTTGAAAAAGAAAAACAAGGCTGGGGGCATCATGTTGCCTGATTTCAAGCTATAGTACAAAGCTGTGATCACCAAGACAGCATGGTACTGGCACAAAAAGGACATATAGACCAATGGAACAGAATAGAGAATCCAGATATGGACCTTCAACTCTATGGTCAAATAATCTTCAACAAAGCAGGAAAAAATATGCCATGGAAAAAAGACAGTCTCTTCAATAAATGGTGCTGGGAAAATTGGACAGCCACATGCAGAAGAATGAAACTCAACCATTCTCTAACACCATACACAAAGAAAAACTCAAAATGGATGAAAGACCTCCATGTGAGACAGGAATCCATCAAAATCCTAGAGGAGAACATCGGCAGTAACCTCTTTGACATCGCCCACAGCAACTTCTTTCAAGATACATCTCCAAAAGCTAGTGAAACAAAAGCAAAAATGAACTTTTGGGACTTCATCAAGACAAAAAGCTTCTGTGCAGCAAATGAAACAGTCAACAAAACAAAGAGGCAACCCACAAAATGGGAGAAGATATTTGCAAATGACACTACAGATAAAGGGCTGGTATCCAAGATCTATAAAGAACTTCTCAAACTCAACGCCCAAAAAACAAATAATCAAGTCAAAAAATGGGCAGAAGAAATGAAAGACACTTCTCTGAAGAAGACATACAAATGGCTAACAGACACATGAACAAATGTTCATCATCATTAGCCACCAGGGAAATTCAAATCAAAACCACATTGAGATACCACCTTACACCAGTTAGAATGGCAAAAATGGACAGGGAAAGAAACAACAAATGTTGGAGAGGCTGTGGAGAAAGGGGAACCCTCTTACAGTGTTGGTGGGAATGCAAGTTGGTACAGCCACTTTGGAAAACAGTGTGGAGGTGCCTCAAAAAATTAAAAATAGAGCTACCTTATGCCCCAGCAATTGCACTACTGGGTATTTACCCCAAAGACACAGATGTAGTGAAAAGAAGGGCCATATGCACCCCAATGTTCATAGCAGCAATGTCCGCAATAGCCAAACTGTGGAAAGAGCCTAGATGTCCTTCAACAGATGAATGGATAAAGAAGATGTGGTCTATATATACAATGGAATATTACTCAGCCATCAGAAAGGATGAATACCCAACTTTTACATCAACATGGATGGGATTGGAGGAGATTACGCTAAGTGAAATAAGTCAAGCAGAGAAAGTCAATTATCATATGGTTTCACTTATTTGTGGAACATAAGAAATAGCATGGAGGACATTAGGAGAAGGAAGGGAACAATGAAGGGGGGGAAATTGGAGGGGGAGATGAACCATGAGAGACTATGGACTCTGAGAAACAAACAGGGTTTTGGAGGGGAAGGGGGAGGGGGGATTGGTTAGCCCAGTGATGGGTATTAAGGAGGGCACGTACTGCATGGAGCACTGGGTGTTATACAAAACAATGGATCGTGGATCACCACATCAAAAACTAATGATGTGTTGTATGGTGACTAACATAACATAATAAAATTTAAAAAATTAAAAAAAATAAGATTGCTTTGGCAGTTTGGGTTCTTTTGTGGTTCCATACAAATTTTAGGGTTGTTTGTTCTAGCTCTGTGGAAAATGTCTGTGGTATTTTGATAGGGATTGCATTCAATGTATAGATTGCTTTGGGTAGTATAGACATTTTAACAACATTTGTTCTTCTAATCTAGGAGCATGGAATGTTTTTCATTTCTTTGTGTCATCCTCAGTATAGTCTTCAGAGTATAGATCTTTTACCTCTTTGGCTGGGTTTATTCCTTGGTATCTTATGGGTTTTGGTGCAATTGTAAATGGGATGGATCCCTTGATTTCTCTTTCTGCTACATAATTATTGGTGTATAGAAAATCAGTAGATATTTGTATGTTGATTTTGAATCCTCTGATATTGCTGAATTCGTGTGTGAGTTCTAGCAAATTTTTGGTGGAGTCTTTTGGGTTTTCTATATAGAGTTATCATGTCATCTGGGGATGGAGAAAGTTTGACTTCTTCCTTGCCAATTTGGATGCCTTTATTTCTTTGTTTTGTCTGATTGCTGTGGTTAGGACTTCCAGTACTATGTTAAGTAACAATGGTGAGAGTGGACATCCCTGTCTTGTTCCTGACTGTAGAGGAAAAGCTCTCAGTTTTTCCCCATTGAGGATGATATTAGCTGTGGGACTTTTGTATATAGCCTTTATGATGTTATGTTCCCTCTATCCCTACTTTGTAGAGAGATTTTATCAAGAATGAATGCTGTACTTCCTATCCTTTCCTTTATTAATGTGGTGTATCACACTGATTGGTTTATGAATATTGAACCACCCTTGCTGGTCATGAATAAATTCTACTTGATTGAGGTGAATAATTCTTGTAAGGTACTGTTGGATTTTATTTGCTAATATCATATTGAGAATTTTTGCATCCATGTTCTTCAGGGATATTGGCTGGTAATTCTCCTTTTTAGTGGGGTTTTTGGTTTTAGAATCAAGGTAATGCTGGCTTTGTAGAATGAGTTTGGAAGTTTTCCTTCCATTTCTATTTTTTTGGAACAGTTTGAGAAGAATAGGTATCAACTCTTCTTTAAACGTTTCGTAGAATTTGCCTTTATAGCCATTTGGCACAGGACTTTTGTTTGTTGGGATATTTTTGAATACTGATTCAATTTCTTTGCTGGTATGGTCTATTCACATTTTCTATTTCTTCCTGTTTCAGTTTTCATAGTTTATATGTTTCTAGAAATTTATCCATTTTTTTCCAGATTGTGCAGTTTGTTGGCATATAATTTTTCATAAGAATCTCATAATTCTTTGTACTTCTGTGGTGTTTGTTAGAATTTCTCCTCTCTAATTCATGTTTTTATTTATTTGGGTCCTTTCTCTTTTCTTTTTGATAAGTCTGGCTAAGGGTTTATCAATTTCAATAATTCTTTCAAGGATCCAGCTCTTAGTTTCACTGATCTGTTTTACTGCATTTGTTTGTTTGTTTCTATATCATTTATTTCTACTCTAATCATTATTACTTCCTTTCTTCTCTTGGCTTTAGGCTTTATTTGCTATTCTTCCTCTGGCTCCTTTAGGTGTAAGGTTAGATATTTGAGACTTTTCTTGCTTATTGAGGTAGACTGTATTGCTATATACTTCCCTCTTATGACTGCTTTTGCTGCATACCAAAAGTTTTGGGCTGTTGAGTTCTCATTTTCATTTGTTTCCATGTATTTTTTTTTTATTTCTTCTTGCATTTCCTGGTTAACCCACTCATTCTCTAGTAAGATATTCTTTTCCTCCATGTATTTGTGGTCTTTCCAATTTTTTTTTCTTGTGGTTGTCTTCAAGTTTCATAGCATTGTGGTCAGAAAATATGCATGGTATGATTTCGATCTTTTTTTTTTAATTTGTTGAGGCTTGATTTATGACCCAGTTTTTGATCTATTCTGGAGAATGACCCATGTGCACTCAAGAAGAATGTGTATTCTGCTGTTTTAGGATGAAATGTTCTGAATATATCTATTAAGTACATCTGGTCCAGTGCGTCATTCAAAGCCATCGTTTCCTTGTTGATTTTCTGCTTTGATGATCTGTCCATTGCTGTAAGTGGGTTGTTAGTGTCCCCTACTATTATTGTATTCTTATCAATGAGTTCTTTTATGTTTTATTAATTATTTTATATATTTGGGTGTTCCCAATTTGTTGGCATAAATATTTACAGTTGTTAGATCTTCTTATGGAATAGAACCCTTAATTATGATATAGTGCCCTTCTTCATCTCTTGTTACAGGCTTCGTTTTAAAGTCTAGTTTTTCTGATATAAGTATGGCTACTCTGGTTTTCATCCATTTGCATAATAGATGTTTCCCCATCATATCGCTTTCAATCTGCAGATGTCTTTAGGTCTGAAATGAGTCTCTTGTAGGCATCATATAGATGGGTCTTGTATTTTTATCCATTCTGATACCCTATATCTTTCCATTGGAGCATTTGGTCCATTTACATTCAGAGTGACTATGGATAGATACGAGTTTAGTTCCATTATATTATTTGTCAAGTTGTTGTTTCTGGAGATTTTTTCTGTATTTTTCTAGTCTTTGTTTCTTTTAATCCTTCTTTCACACTCAAAGAGTCCCCTTTCATATTTCTTGCAGGGCTGATTTAGTGGTCATAAACTCCTTTAGTTTTGTTTGTCTGGGAAGCTCTTTCTCTCTCCTTCTGAATGACAGCTTTGCTGGATGAAGTATTCTTGGCTGCATATTTTTCCCATCCAGCATGTTGACTATATCATGCCACTCTTCTCTGGCCTGCTAAATTTCTGTTGATAAGTCTGCTGCTAATCTGATATAGGGATTTCTTTCCCCTTGCTGCTATCCAGAGGTTTCCCTTATCTCTGTATTTTGCAAATTTTACTGATATATCTTTGTGTTGACCTCCTTTTGTTGATTTCATGGGAGTTCTCTGTGCCTCCTGGATTTGAATATTTGTTTCCTTTGCAGATTAGGGAAGTTTTCAGTTAAAATTTACTCAAATAAAACTTCTGCCCCCTTTTCCCTCTCATTTTTTTCTGAGAATCCTATGATACAAATGTTATTATGCTTTATGGAGTCACTGAGTTCCCTAAGTCTACATTTGTGACCCAATATTTTTCTTTCCCTCTTCTTTTTTAGCGTCATTATTTTCCATAATTTTATCTTCTATATCACTTATTCATTACTCCATTTCATTCATCCTTGTGCTCATTACATCCAGTGAGCTTTGCATCTCAGTTATAGTGGCTTTTATTTTGGCCTGACTAGTTTTTAAGTCTTTTATCTCTGTACTAAGGGACTGGTGTCTTCTATGCTTTTCTCAAGCCCAGCTAGTACCCTTATGATTATTGTTTTAAATTCTGTCTCAGGCATATTACTTATATCTGTTTTGATTAGCTCCCTAGCCATGACCTCTTGTTCTTTCTTTTGGGGTGAATCCCTCCATCTTGCCATTTTGTCTAGGTTTCTGTCTTCTCTGTGTTAGGAAATCCCATTATGTTTTCTGCTCCTGAAAGTAATGGCTATATTAAGAAAATGTCATATACTGACCAGGGCATGGTTCTTCTGGAAGTGTTTCTGGTGTATGCTGTTTGCAGTCTGTTATTGTGTTTGAGCTGCACTTTCCCTCAGGTCAGTCCTCTGTAGTGTTTCACCTTGTCTGCAGTGGGGAGTGTTTGGACCTTGTCCAATGTGTGGCAAGTTTTAACTACATGGGTTTTGGTCTCCTTGTTAAGAGTCCAGATCCTATTTCCAGTACAGCTGAATTTTTACAGCACTTTATGATCAGTAGACTTGATGAATGTGTGTGTGGGGGATTGTGCTTGTCTTCTGGGGGAGTGACATGCTGCTTGTCTGCCTCTCAGGCACACTTGCACTAGTTCAGACTCACCTGCAGAACACAGGGGGTTAGGATTGATATAAGCGGCTCAAGCCTCCACTGTGGGCACTGTGCTGCTTACTGAAGTTCCTCCAAGCTGATGCAATGAGGGAAAAATTGTGTCAGCCAGCTTTCTTGGCCCTCAAAAGGAGAGTTTGGGCCCCCTGCTTTTCAGGAAGCCCTCACAGAATAGCACATAATCTTCCCTCATTTGTCCCAAGCTTCCCTCAGATCCCTGCTTTTATGTCTGTGGCATCTGCCTATATGACGGTACATTGTTCCTGTTTTATCTCAGGTGTGCTGACTGGTTTTCAAAACTCCAAATTTTAGAGACTCGGCATGGCCTGGACCTGTGCTGATACCCTCAGACAGGGTCTCACTGTGCTGTGGTTGGTGCCGGTTTTTTTCTGTAAGGGCAGTCCCATGGACTTCCTGGGGCTTGGAATTTATGGTAAAGTGCAGCAAAAAGCTGGTGTCCAGGTCCAGGTTAGCTGCCCTCAACAGGTGTCTCTGCTCATATGCTAATGAATGGGGCAGCTCAAATGCTGGCTCTTTTGTCCTCAGAGATGCAGTGCTGCCTCTCCCAAATACCCTCCGAGATGCGGAACTCTCTTTCCCAGCAGGACCCAGGGGTTCCTCAGACCACACTCTCCACTACTGGGCCTCTGCCCTCCTTCACAGGAGCACCTCTACACCCACCAGCTTCCACCTGGTAATGGTGCTGACTTCTAAAACTTTATTCTTTGATCTCTGCTGCTTGTGAAAACTTGCAATAATCAGCCCCTCTCGTTTTCCCCATCAATGATTTTGGGGAAGTGTTTTCCTTGTGCAATGCCCTGTGCTCTGTTTCTCTCTCTCTCTTTCTCTCCTCTCCCCCTGATCAGGGCTCCCTACCTTCTGTAGCACCACTGATTCTTTTTCCCCCAAATCACGTCTCTACATCTCCTGTGTTGCATAATGTGGCCTCTTTTCTCCCTCTAGTTGTACAGTTTGTTATCTCAGTTCTCAGATTAATTTCCTATGTGCTCAGAATGATTTGATATTTATCCAGCTGTGTCTGAAGGACAAGACAAGCATAGGGTTCTACTACTGCGCCATCTTAACTCCTCCCTCATGATTTATTTCTCCTATAATCATATCTCCATGCCCACTACCTTCCATGATGTGGCCTCTTTTCTCCCTCTAGCTGTTCAGTTTGTTCTCTCAGTCCTCAGATTTCTTGGGTGTTTGGAATGATTTGATATATATCTAGCTGTGTTTCAGGGATGAGGCAAGCAGAGCATCCCCCTACTATTCTGCCATTTTCTCTCCTCTCCAGTGTTTAATCCATTTTTAGCTTACCTCTGTGTGTGGTGGAAAAAAGTGGCCCAGTTTCATTCTTTTGCATGTAGCTGCCTAGTTTTCCCAACACCATTTATTGAAAAGGCTGTCTTTTCTCCATTGTATGTTCTTGCCTCCTTTGTCATAGATTAACTTACCATAAAAGTGTGGGTTTATTTCTGAACTATTTTCTTTCATTGATTTATGTGTCTATTTTTTGTCAGTATCATACTGTTGCAATTACTGCAGCTTTGTGTTATATCTTGAATTCTGGCATTGTGATACCTCCAGTTTTGTTCTTCTTTCTTAAGATTGTTTTGGCTATTCGGGGTCTCTTTGGGTTCCATACAAATTTTAGGATTGTTTGTTCTAGTTCTGTGAAAAATGCTGATGGTATTTTAATAGGGATTGCATTGAATCTGTAGATTGCTTTGGGTAGTATGGGCATTTTAACAATAATTGTCCTTTAATCCATGAGCATGGAATATCTTTCCATTTGTGCCATTTTCAATTTCTTTCATCAGTGCTTTATAGTTTTCAGAGTACAGGTCTTCCACCTCTCCATTTAAGTTTATTCTTAGGTATTTTATTCTTTTTGGTGCAATTGTAAATGGGATTGTTTTCTTAATTTCTCTATTGTTACTTCATTATTAGTGTATAGAAATGCAACAGATTTCTGCGTGCTAATTTTGTATCCTGCAAATTCACTGAATTCTTTTATTACTTCTAATAGGTTTTTTGGTGGAGTCTTTCAGGATCTCAATATGTAGCATTGTGTCTTCAGCAACATATAAAACTTTTACTTCCTTACCAATTTGAATGCCTTTTATTTATTTTTGTCTGATTGCTGCATCTTTTTTATTCTGATTTTTTTCATTTAACATTAAAGAGTGTTCATTGACATATGTTGATTGTTTCTCCTTAACTTGTTTCTAGGGAGTGTTTTGGAAAACAGTGTTTTGGACTGTAGATAATACTGTTTCCAGGGAAAAATAAGACAAGGGCTGTGTGCATGTTAAACTGAATCTAAAATAATTTCACCTATCACCAAAGGAAGTTACAACTGGGAACAAAGAAGACTCTGCAAAGGATACTTTTACACTATAAAAAGTAAAACACAGAAAAGTTTATATGACTCATATAACAAAAAGTTCATAAGTAAGTAGACCAATCTGTTGCAGGTCCCAATGATGCCCTCAAGGATCTAGGCTCTATCTTTCTACTCTGCCATTCCTTTTTTTTTTTTAATTCCAGTATAACATACTGTATTATATTGATTTCGGGTATACAATATAGAGATTCAACAATTGTATACATTATTCAGTAGTCATCAAGATAAGTGTACTCTTAATCCCCTTCACTTATTTCACCCATCTCCCTTCCGGTAAATATATGTTTATTCTCCCTCGTTAAAAATCTGTTTATTGGTTAGCCTCTTTATTTTTCCTTTGCTCATTTGTTTTGTTTCTTAAATTCAACATATAGTATTTGTTTTTCTCTGACTTATTTCACTTAGCATTATACTCTCTAGATCCATCCATGTTGCTACAAAAGGCAAGATTTCATTCTTTCTTATGGCCAAATAATATCCCATTGTATGTATGTATGCGTATATATACCACTTTCTTTATCTGTTCATCAATCAATGGAAATGGGCTGCTTCCATAATTGGCTATTGTAAATAATGCTGCAATAAACATAGGATGCATATATCATTTGGAATTAGTGTTTTCATATTCTTTGAGTAAATACCAAGTAGTGCTTGCAATAGCAACAAACTGGAAACACCTAAATATTCATTAATAACAATGGTTAGAGACTTCCAGGAAGATGGTGGAGTAGGAGGACCCTAAACCCATCTTGTCTCGTGGATACAACTAGATAACACTCACATCACTGCAAATAATCCAGAAAATGACCCAAACACTGGCAAAATAAACTCCACAACTAAATGTAGAGAAGAGGCCACATCAAAGAGGATAGGAAGGGCAGAAATTTGGCGAGAAGCTAAATCTGACAGGTCTGGGCATAAGACAGAGGGAGCTGTGGGTGCAGAGAGGAGAAAGAAACAGACTATCAAACTGGGGGCCCTGCACAGGGAAGACGAATCCCCATAGCATTTGATTTTGAAAATCAGAGAGGCCAAATTTCATGAGGCACAAGTCTCCGCCAATAAAACCAACCCAAGGAGGTCCACACCATGACACATAGTAATTAAAATGGCAAAAAGTAGTGATAAAGAAAAAAATTTAAAAGCAGTAAGAGAAAAGAAGACAGTTACATACAAGGGAAACGTCATAAGGTTATTAGCAGGTTTTACAGCAGAAATGTTGCAGGCTAGAAGAAAGTGGCATGATATATTCAAAATGCTGAAAGGGAAAATTCTGCAGCCTAGAATATTCAATCCAGCAAGGTTATCATTCAGAATAGAAGGAGAGGTAAAGAATTTTCCAGACAAACAAAAACTAAAGGAGTTCATGACCACTAAATCAGCCCTGCAGGAAATATTAAAGGAGACTCTTTGAATGGAAATATCAGTAATGGAACTCACAAAATAAAAGGATGTAAAACATGACACCATATACCTAAAACATGAGGGGAGAGGAGTAAAAAATGGGTTCAAACTTAAGCAAACATAACTTAAAATTAACTGTTATATGTAGATGTTATATACAAACTTAGTGGTAATGACAAGTCCAAGACCAGTAATAAATATGCAAACAATAAAAACAAAGGAATCCAAATATATCAGTAAAAAAAAAGAAAAGCCAAAAATCCGTGAAGGAGAGCAACAGAAGGAAGGATCAGAGAAAACTACAAAATCCACCATAAAACAAGTAACAAAATGGCAATAAATGCATATCTATCAATGATTACTCTGAATGTAAATGGACTAAATGCTCCAGTCAGAAGACATAGGGTGACAGAATGGATAAAAAACAAGACCCACTGGGACACCTGGGTGACTTAGGTAGTTAAGCATCTGACTCTTGATTTCAGTTCAGGTTATGATCTCAGGGTTGTGATTGAGTCCCGTGTTGGGCTTTGTGCTGAGTGTGGAGCCTGCTTAAGATTTTCCCTCTCCTTCTTCCTCTGTCCCTCCCTCCTGCTCACGTATTCACTCTCTCACTCTCTAAAACAAAACAATACAAGACCCATTTATATGCTTCATATGACAGACTCATTTCAGAACTAGACACCAGCAGATTGAAAGTGAGGGGATGAAGAAACACTTGTCATGGAAATGCATATCGACAGAAAGCTGTGGTAGCAAAACTTATATATATCAGACAAAATAGACTTTAAAAAAAAGACTGTAACAAGAGACAAAGAAAGACACTATATAATAATAAAGGGGACAGGGCACCTGGGTGGCTCAGTCAGTTGAGCATCTGCCTTTGGCTCAGGTCATGATCCCGGGGTCCTGGGATTGAGCCCCACATCAGGCTCCCTGCTCAGTGGGGAGTCTGCTTCTCCCTCTCCCCCCACCTCATGCTCTTTCTCACTATCTCTCTCCCTCTCTCAAATAAACTCTTGAAGAAAAAAATAATAATAAAGGGGACAGTCCAACAAGAAGACATAACAATTCTAAATATTTATGCACCCAACATGTGAGCACCCAAATACATAAAGCTGTTACTAACAAACATAAAAGAACAAATCAGTAGTAATACAATAATAGTAGAGGCCTTTAACACCCCACTTACACCAAAGAACAGATCATCTAAACAGAAAAATCAATAAGGAAACAATGGCTTTGAATGACACACTGGACCAGATGGACTTAACAGATATATTCAGAACATTCCATCTTAAAACAGCAGAATATGCATTCTTTTCAAGGGGGCATGGAACATTCTCCAGAATAGATAACATATTAGACCACAAAGCAAGCTTTAACAAATTAAAATAGATCAAAGTCATACCATGCATCTTTTCCAACCAAAACACTGTAAAACTAGAAGTCAACCACAAGAAAAAATATGGAAAGACCACAAATACATGGAAGTTAAATAACAGGCTATAAGCAATGAATGAGTTATCCAGGAAATCAAAGAAGAAATAAAAAAAATTACATGGAAATAAATGAAGATGAAAATGCAGTGTTCCAAAATCTTTGGGATGCAACAAAAGCAGTCCTAAGAGGGATGTTTATAGCAATACAGGTCTAACTCAAGAAACAAGAAAAATCTCAAATAAACAACCTAACCTTATACCTAAAGGAGTTAGAAAAAGAATAAACAAAACCCAAAACCAGCAGAAGGAAGGAAATAATAAACACTAGAGCAGAAATAAATTATGTAGAAACTAAACAAAAACAAAACAAACAAACAAAAAGAATAGAACAGATCAATGAAGATCTGGTTCTTTGAAAAGATCAACAAAATTAATAAACCTCTAGCCAGATTCATCAGAAAAAAAGAGGATTCAAACAAAATCACTAATTAAAGAGGAGAAATAACAACCAACACCACAGAAATAGAAACAATTGTAAGGGAATATTATGAAAAATTACATGCCAAAAATTTGAACAACTTAGAAGTGGATAAATTCCTAGAAACATATAAACTACCAAAACTGATACAGAAAGAAATAGAAAATTTAAACAGACTGATAACCAGCAAAGAACTTGAATCAATAACAAAAAAACTCCCATTAAACAAAAGTCCAAGCCTAGATGGCTTCACAGGTGAATTCTACCAAATATTTAAAGAAGAGTTACTACCTAATCTTCTCAAACCATTCCAAAAAATAGAAGAAGAAGGAATACTTCTAAATTCATTCTATGAGGCCAGCATTATTATGATACTAAAACCAGATAAAGTTACAAAAAAAAAAAAAAGAGAGAGAGAGAGAACTACAGGCCAATATTTCTGAGGAACATAGATACAGAAATCCTCAACAAAATATTAGGAAACTGAATCCAACAATATATTTTAAAAAATCACTTGACCTGAGATCAAGAGTCAGATGTTCAACAATAGCCAAACTATGTAGAGAGCCTAAATCTCCATCAACTGATGAATGGATAAAGATGTGGTGTGTATATATATATATATATATATATATATATATATATATATAATAAAAATAATTTTATATATATATATAAAATAAAAATAATTATATATATATATATACACACACACACACACACACACAATGGGATATTACTCAGCCATCAAAATAATGAAATCTTGCCATTTGCAAAGACATGAATGGAGCCAGAGTGTATTATGCTAAGTGAAATAAGTCTGTCAGAGAAAGAGAATCACCATATGATCTCACTCATATGTGGAATTTAGAAAGAAAAAAGGTGAACATATGGGAAGGAGGAAAAGAAAAAAAGAAGAGAGGGAAACAAACCATAAGAGACTCTTAATGATAGAGAACAAACTAAGGGTTGATGGAGGGAGGTGGATGGGGGATGGGCTAGATGGGTGATGGGTATGAAAGAGATGACTTGTCTCCAATGTTTATAGCAGCAATGTCCACAGTAGCCAAATTATGGAAAGAGCCTAGATGTCCATCAACAGATGAATGGATAAAGATGTGGTATATATATACAATGGAATATTGTGCAGCCATCAGAAAGTGAAATCTTGCCATTTGCAATGATGTGGATGGAACTAGAGGGTATTATGCTAAGCGAAGTAAGTCAATCAGAGAAAGACAAGTATCATATGATCTCACTGAAATGAGGAATTTGAGAAACAAGACAGAGGATCACAGGGGAAGGGAGAGAAAAATGAAACAAGATGAAACCAGAGAGGGAGACAAACCATAAAAGACTCTTAATCTCAGGCAACAAACTGAGGCTTGCTGGAGTGGAAGGAGCTGGGAGGAATAGGGTGGCTGGGTGATGGACATTGGGGAGGGTATGTGCTATGGTGAGCACTGTGAATTGTGTAAGACTAATGAATCATAGACCTGTACCCCTGAAACAAATAATACATTATATGTTAATACAAATATCTATATATATATATAAAAGAGGGCACTTGTTATGATGAGCACTGGGTGTTGTATGTAAGTGATGAATCACTGAATTCTACTCCAGAACTCAATATTACACTGTATGTTCACTAAAATTTAAATAAAAAAATCATTCATTATGATCAAGTGGGATTTATTCCTTGAATGCAAGGGAGTTTAAATATTCACAAATCAATCAATGTGAAACATCACATCAATAAGAGAGGATAAAAATCATATGATCATTCAATAGATGTAGAAAAAGCATTTGACAAAATACAACATCCATTCACGATAAGCCCAACAACAAAGTAAGTTTAGAAGGAACATACCTCAACAGAATAGAGGCCATGCATGAAAATCCCATACCACACATCATATTCAATTGGGAAAAACCAAGAGCTTTTCCCCTAAGGTCAGGAACAAGACAAGGATGTGGACTCTCAGCACTTTTATTATTCAACATAGTTGGAAGTCCAAGCCAGAGCAATCAGACAACAAAAAGAAATAAAAGGCATCCAAATTGGTAAGTAAGAAATAAAACTTTTACTATTTGCAGATGACATAATATTATATGTACAAAACCTGAAAGACTCCACCAAATAACTACAAGCACTGATAAATAAATTCAGTAAAGTAACAGGATACAAAATCAATGTAGCATTTTTATACATCAATAATGAAGCAGCAGAAAGACATCTTAAGAAAATAATCCTATTTACAATTGCACCAAAAAGAATAATATACCTAGGAATAAACTTAAAGAGGTGAAAGACTTGTATTCTGAAAACTATAAAACATTCATGAAAGAAGTTGAAGACAGCACAATCAAATGGAAAGATTTCCCATTCTCATGGATTGGAACAACAAATATTGTTAAAACATCTGTACTACGCAAAGCAATCTACAGATTTAATACAATTCCTATCAAAATACCAACAGCATTTTTCACAGAACTAGAACAAACAATCCTAAAATTTGTACAGAACCACAAAAGACCCCAAATAGCCAAGGCAGTCCTGAAAATGAAAAGCAAAACTGTAGGTATCACAATTCCAGACTTCAAGTTATATTATAAAGCTGTAGTGATCAAAACAGTATGGTACTGACCCGAAAGAAAAGACACATAGATCAATAGAACAGAATAGAAAACCCAGAAATAAACCCACAAATATATCATTGACAAATCAGGAAAGAATGTGCAATGGGAAAGTCTCTTCAACAAATGGTGTTGGGAAAACTGGACATCTACATGCAAAACAATGAAACAGGACCCCTTTCTTAAACCATATACAAAAAATAAAATCAATATGGATTAAACACCTAAATGTGAGACCTACAACAATAAATATCCTAGAAGAGCACAGGCAGTAATTTTTCTGACATTGGCCACAGCAACATTTTTCTAGTTATGTCTCTCGAGGCAAGGGGAACAGAAGGAAAAATAATTGTGACTACATCAAAATAAAAACCTGCACAGCAAAGGAAATAATCAATAAACCTGAAAGGAAACCTACAGAATGGGAGAAAATATTTCCAAATGACATATCCAAAAAACAGTATCCAAACTATATAAAGACCTTGTACAACTCAACACCACACCAAAAACAAATAATCCGACTTAAAAATGGGCAGAAGACTAAGAAACAAAACTAAGGAATATGAGGGAAGGGGAGAAAAAAATAAAATAAGATATAAACAGAGAGCGAGGCAAACTATAAGAGACTCATAACTATAGGGAGCAAACTGAGGGTTGCTGGAGGGGTTGTGTGTGGAGAGATGGAGTAATTGGGTGATGGGCATTGGGGAGGGCTGTTGATGTAATGAGCACTGGGTGTTATATGCAACTGATGAATCACTAAATTCTACCTCTGAAACTAATAATAAATTATATGTTAACTAACTTAAATATAAATAAAATATAAAAATAGTCAAAAAAAAATGGGCAGAAGACATGAAAAGACATTTCTCCATAGAAGACATACAGATGGCCAACAGACACATGAAAAGATGCTAATCATCACTTATCATCAGGGATATGCAAATCAAAACTACAAGAGATATCACCTCACACCTATCAGAATGGCTAAAATCAATAATACAAGAAACAGCAGGTGTTGAAAAAAGCAACCCTTGTGCACTGTTTGTAGGAATTCAAACTGGTGCAATCACTCTGCAAAACAGTACAGAACTTTCTCAAAAAAGTTAAAAATAGAACTACCCTACAATCTGATAATCATGCTACTGGGTATTTACCCCTGAAATACAAAACTATGATATGAACCAATTTATGTTTTTAAAAAGTGGAAGAAATGGATGCATTCCTGGAAATTTATAAACTACCAAGACTGAAACAGGAAGAGGTAGAACATCTGAACAGACCAATTACCAGCAAGGAAAGTGAAGCAGTCATCAAAAACCTCCCAAAAAGTCTTCCCAGGGGAATTCTACCAAATATTTAAAGAAGAAATAATACCTATTCTACTGAAGCTGTTTCAAAAAAAGAAAGAAAAAGAAAGAAAAGAAATACAAGGAAAACTTCCAAACTCGTTCTATGAGGCCAGCATTACCTTGATCCCAAAACCAGGCAAAGACCCCATCAAAAAGGAGAATTACAGACCAATATCCCTGATGAAGATGGATGCCAAAATACTCACCAAGATATTAGCAAATAGGATCCAAGAGTACACTAAAAGGATTATTCACCAAGACCAAATGGGATTTATTTCTGGGATGCAAGGGTGGTTCAACATTTACAAATAAATCAGCGTGATAGAGCACATTAATAAAAGAAAAGACAAGAACCATATGATCCTCTCCATTGATGCAGAGAAAGCATTTGACAAAATACAGCATCCTTTCCTGATTAAAACTCTTCAAATTATAGGGATAGAGGGAACATACCTCAATATCATAAAAGCCATCTATGAAGAGCCCACAGCGAATATCATTCTCAATGGGGAAAAGCCGCGAGCATTTCCCTTAAGGGCAGGAACATGACAGGGATGCCCACTCTCACCACTATTGTTCAACATAGTACTAGAAATCCTAGCTTCAGCAATCAGACAACAAAAAGAAATAAAAGGCATTCAAATTGGCAAAGAAGTCAAACTCTCTCTCTTTGCAGATGACATGATACTTTATGTGGAAAACCCAAAAGACTCCACCCCAAAATTGCTAGAACTCATACACAGATTCAGCAACATGGCAGGGTACAAAATCAATGCACAGTTGCATTTCCATACACTAACAATGTGTCTGAAGAAAGAGAAATAAAGGAATCAGTCCCATTTACAATTGCACCAAAAACCACAAGATACCTAGGAAGAAATTTAACCAAAGAGGTAGAAGAACTATACTCTACAGTATAGAAACTACAGAACACTTATGAAAGAAATGGAGGAAGACACAAAGATGGAAAAGTATTCCACGCTCATGGAGTGGAAGAATAAACATAGTGAAAATGTCTATGCTGCCCAGAGCAATCTACACATTCAACGCAATCCCTATCAAAATACCATCAACATTTTTCACAGAGCTGGAAGAAACAATCCTAAAATCTGTATGGAACCAGGAAAGACCCTGAATCACCAGGGGAATGTTGAAAAAGAAAACCAAAGCTGAGGGCATAATGATGCCTGACTTCAAGCTCTATTACAAAGCTGTAATCACCAAGACAGCATGATACTGGCACAAAAACAGACACATCGATCAATGGAACAGAATAGAGAGCCCATAAATGGACCCTCAACTCGATGGTCAACTAATCTTTGACAAAGCAGGAAATAACATCCAATGGACAAAAGACAGTCAGTTCAATAAGTGGTGCTGGGAAAATTGGACAGCCACATGCAGAAGGATGAAACTGGACCATTCTCTCACACCATACACAAAGAAAAACTCAAAATGGATGAAAGACCTAACTGTGAGACAGGAATCCATCAAAATCTGAGAGGAGAACACAGGCAGTAACCTCTTTGAACTTGGCCACAGCAACTTCTTCCAAGATACGACTCCTGAGGCAAGGAAAACAAAACAAAACAAAATGAACTTTTGGGACTTCATAAGATAAAACACTTCTGCACAGGAAAAGAAACAGTCAACAAAACTAAAAGGCAACTTATGGAATGGGAGAAGATATTTGCAAGTGACATTACAGATAAAGGGCTGGTATCCAAGATCTATAAAGAACTTCTCAAACTCAACACCCAAAAAACAAATAATCCAGTCAAAAAGTGAGCAGAAGACATGAACAGACACTTCTCCAAAGAAGACATAAATATGGCTAACAGACATATGAAAAAATGCTCCACATCACTTGCCATCAGGGAAGTGCAACTCAAAACCACAATGAGATATCACCTTACACCAGTTAGAATGGCCAACATTAAGAAGACAGGAACCAACAAATGTTGGAGAGGATGTGGAGAAAGGGGAACCCTCTTACACTGTTGGTGGGAATGCAAGCTGGTACAGCCACTCTGGAACACAGTATGGAGGTTCCTCAAGATGTTAAAAATAGAGCTACCCTATGACCCAGTAGTGCAATTGCTGGGTATTTAACTCAAAGATAGATGTAGTGAAAAGAAGGGCCAGATGCACCCCAATGTTCATAGCAGCAATATCCGCAATAGCCAAACTGTGGAAAGAGCTGAGATGCCCTTCAACAGATGAATGGATAAGAAGATGTGGTCCATATATACAATGGAATATTACTCAGCCATCAGAAAGGATGAATACCTACCATTGGCATTAACATGGTTGGAACTGGAGGGGATTATGCTAAATGAAATTAGTTAAGTATTTAAAAAATATACTCATTGTGTCTGTATGTTCATGTGTGTGTACAGTTTCACATCTCAAGAGGAGTGATATTAGAAGTGGTGAATAAATATCTCAAAAAATGTAGACAATTCAAAAAATATAAGGAAAAAAGATTATTCATAAAATCACACTATTCAAAAAAACTATTACCATTTTGTGTGCACTCATCTGGACTTTGCACATAAATACACATATGCATATAAACTTTCTTTTTTTAATTTTTATTGTTATGTTAATCACCATACATCATTAGTTTTTGATGTAGTGTTCCATGATTCATTGTTTGTGTATAACACCCAGTGCTCCATGCAGAATGTGCTCTCTTTAATACCCATCACCAGGCTAACCCATCCTCCCACTCCCTCCCCTCTAGAACCCTCAGTTTGTTTTTCTGAGTTCATCATCTCTCATGGTTCGTCTCCCCCTCTGATTCCCCCCATTAATTCTTCCCCTCCTGCTATCTTCTTCTTTTCTTTTTTTAACATATATTGTATTATTTGTTTCAGAGGTACAGATCTGTGATTCAACAGTCTTGTACAATTCACAGCATTCACCATAGCACATACCCTCCCCAATGTCTATCACCCAGCCACCCCATCCCTCCCAGCCCCCACCACTCGAGGAACCCTCAGTTTGTTTCCTGAGATTAAGAATTCCTCATATCAGTGAGGTCATATGATACATGGCTTTCTCTGATTGACTTATTTTGGTCAGCATAACACCCTCCAGTTCCATCCATGTCGTTGCAAATGGCAAGATCTCATTCCATTTGATGGCTGCATAATATTCTATTGTATATATATACCACTTCTTCTTTATCCATTCACCTGTCAATGGACATCTTGGCTCTTTCCATGGTTTGGCTATTGTGGACATTGCTGCTATAAACATCGGGGTGCACATACCCCTTCGGATCCCTACATTTGTAACTTTGGGTTAAATACCCAGTAGTGCAATTGCTGGGTCATATGGTAGCTCTATTTTCAACTTTCTGAGGAACCTCCAAACTGTTTTCCAGAGTGGCTGCACCAGCTTGCATTCCCACAAACAGTGTAGGAGGGTTCCCCTTTCTCCGCATCCCCGCCAACATCTGTCGTTTCCTGACTTGTTAATTTTAGCCATTCTGACTAGTGGGAGGTGGTATCTCATTGAGGTTTTGATTTGGATTTCCTTGATGCCGAGCAATGTTGAACACTTTTTCATGTATCTGTTGGCCATTTGGATGTCTTCTTTGGAAAAATGTCTGTTCCTGTCTTCTGGCCATTTCTTGATTGGATCATTTGTTCTTTGGGTGTTGAGTTTCATAAGTTCTTTATAGATTTTGGATACTAGCCCTTTATCTGATATGTCATTTGCAAATATCTTCTCCCATTCTGTCGGTTGTCTTTTGGTTTTGTGGACTGTTTCTTTTGCTGTGCAAAACTTTTCATCTTGATGAAGTCCGAATAGTTCATTTTTGCCCTTGCTTCCCTTGCCTATGGCGAAGTTTCTAGGAAGAAGTTGCTCTGGCTGAGGTTGAAGAGGTTGCTGCCTGTGTTCTCCTTTAGGATTTTGATGGACTCCTGTCTCACATTGAGGTCTTTCAACCATTTGGAGTCTATTTTTGTGTTTGGTGTCAGGAAATGGTCCAGTTTCATTCTTCTGCATGTGGCTGTCCAATTTTCCCAACACCATTTGTTGAAGAGACTGTCTTTTTTCCATTGGACATTCTTTCCTGCTTTGTCAAAGATTAGTTGACCATAGAGTTGAGCATCCATTTCTGGGCTCTCTCTTCTGTTCCATTGATCTATCTGTCTATTTTTGTGCCAGTACCATACTGTCTTGATGATGACAGCTTTGTAATAGAGCTGGAAGTCCGGAATTGTGATGCCACCAGCTTTTCTTTTCTTTTTCAACATTCCTCTAGCTATTCGGCATCTTTTCTGGTTCCATACAAATTTTAGGATTATTTGCTCCATTTCTTTGAAAAAAGTAGATAGTATTTTGATGGGGATTGCATTGAATGTGTAGATTGCTCTAGGTAGCATTGACATCTTCACAATATTGTTCTTCCAATCCATGAGCATGGAACGTTTTTCCATTTCTTTGTGTTTTCCTCAATTTCTTTAATGAGTATTTTATAGTTTTCTGAGTACAGATTCTTTGCCTCTTTGGTTAGATTTATTCCTAGCTATCTTATGGTTTTGGGTGCAATTGTAAATGGGATCGACTCCTTAATTTCTCTTTCTTCAGTCTTGTTGTTGCTGTATAGGAATGCCACTGATTTCTGTGCATTGATTTTATATCCTGCCACTTTACTGAATTCCTGTATGAGTTCCAGCAGTTTTGGGGTGGAGTCTTTTGGGTTTTCCACATAAAGTATCCTATCATCTGCAAACAGTGAGAGTTTGACTACTTCTTTGCTGATTTGGATGCCTTTTATTTCTTTTTGTTGTCTGATTGCTGTGGCTAGGACTTCTAATACTATGTTGAATAGCAGTGGTGATAGTGGACATCCCTGCTGCAGTCCTGACCTTAGGGGGAAAGCTCTCAGTTTTTCCCCATTGAGAATGATATTTGCTGTAGGTTTTTCATAGATGGCTTTTATGATATTGAGGTATGTATCCTCTATCCCTATACTCTGAAGAGTTTTGATCAAGAAAGGATGCTATACTTTGTCAAATGCTTTTTCTGCATCTATCGATAGGATCATATGATTCTTGTTCTTTCTTTTGTTAATGTATTGTATCATGTTGATTGATTTGCAGATGTTGAACCAACCTTGCAGCCCAGGGATAAATCCCACCTGTCGTGGTGAATAATCCTTGTAATGTACTGTTGGATCCTACTGGCTAGCATTTTGGTGAGGATTTTTGCATCCATGTTCAACAACGACATTGGTCTGTAATTCTTCTTTTTGATGGGGTCTTTGTCTGATTTTGGGATCAAGGTAATGGTGGCCTCATAAAACGAGTTTGGAAGTTTTCTTTCCATTTCTATTTTTTGGAACAGTTTCAGAAGAATAGGTATTAATTCTTCTTTAAATGTTTGGTAGAATTCCCCTGCGAAGCCATCTGGCCCTGGGCTTTTGTTTGTTGGGAGATTTTTGATGACTGCTTCAATTTCCTTAGTGGTTATAGGTCTCTTCAGGTTTTCTATTTCTTCCTGGTTCAGTTTTGGTAGTTTATACATCTCTAGGAATGCATCCATTTCTTCCAGATTATCTAATGTGCTGGCATAGAGTTGCTCATAATATGTTCTATAATTGTTTGTATTTCTTTGGTGTTGGTTGTGATCTCTCCTCTTTCATTCATGATTTTAATTATTTGGGTCATTTCTCTTTTCTTTTTGATAAGTCTGGCCAGGGGTTCCTCAATCTTGTTAATTCTTTCAAAGAACCAGCTCCTAGTTTCATTGATCTGTTCTACTGTTCTTTTGGTTTCTATTTCATTGATTTCTGCTCTGATCTTTATTATTTCTCTTCTCCTGCTGGGTTTAGGCTTTATTTGCTGTTCTTTCTCCAGCTCCTTTAGGTGTAGGGTTAGGTTGTGTATTTGAGACCTTTCTTGTTTCTTGAGAAAGTCTTGGATTGCTATATACTTTCCTCTTAGGACTGCCTTTGCTGCATCCCAAAGATTTTGAACAGTTGTGTTTTCATTTTCATTTGTTTCCATGAATTTTTTAAATTCTTCTTTAATTTGCTGGTTGACCCATTCATTCTTTAGTAGGATGCTCTTTAGCCTCCATGTATTTGAGTTCTTTCCAACTTTCCTCTTGTGATTGAGTTCTAGTTTCAAAGCACCATGGTCCGAAAATATGCAGGGAATGATCCCAATCTTTGGTACCAGTTGAGACCTGATTTGTGATCTAGGATGTGATCTATTCTGGAGAATGTTCCTTGGGTACTTGAGAAGAATGTGTATTCTAGTTGCTTTAGGATGGAATGTTCTGAATATATCTCTGAAGTCCATTTGTTCCAGTGTTTCATTTAAAGTCTTTATTTCCTTGTTGATCTTTTGCTTAGATGATCTGTCCATTTCAGTGAGGGGGGTGTTAATATCCCCCACTATTATTGTATTGCTGTCAATGTGTTTCTTTGCTTTTGTTATTAATTGGCTTATATAATTGGCTGCTCCCATGTTAGGGGCATAGATATTTACAATTGTTAGATCTTCTTGTTGGATAGATCCTTTAAGTAGGATATAGTGTCCTTCCTCATCTCTTATTACACTCTTTGGTTTAAAATCTAATTTGTCTGATATAAGGATTGCCACACCAGCTTTCTTTTGGTGTCCATTAGCATGGTAAATGGTTTTCCACCCCCTCACTTTCAATCTCGAGGTGTCTTTGGGTCTAAAATCAGTCTCTTGCAGACAGTATATCGATGGGTCTTGTTTTTTTGTCCAATCTGATACCCTGTGTCTTTGATTCATGCATTTAGCCTATTTACATTCAGGGTAACTTTTGAAAGATATGAATTTGGTGCCATTGTATTGCCTCTAAGGTGACTGTTACTGTATATTGCCTGTGTTCCTTTCTGGTCTATGTTGCTTTTAGGCTCTCTCTTTGCTTAGAGGACCCCTTTCAATATTTCTTGTAGGGCGGGTTCCATCTTTGCAAATTCCTTTAGTTTTTGTTTGTCCTGGAAGGTTTTTATCTCTCCTTCTACTTTCAATGACAGCCTAGCTAGATATAGTATTCTTGGCTGCATATTTTTCTCATTTAGTGCTCTGACTATATCATGCTAGTCCTTTCTGGCCTGCCAGGTCTCTGTGGATAGGTCTGTTGCCAATCTAATGTTTCTACCATTGTAGGTTACAGATCTCTTCTCCTGAGCTGCTTTCAGGATTTTCTCTTTTTCTCTGAGATTCGTAAGTTTTACTATTAGATGTCGGGGTGTTGACCTATTTTTATTGATTTTGAGGGGGGTTCTCTGTGCCTCCTGGATTTTGATGCCTGTTTCCTTCCCCAAATTAGGGAAGTTCTCTGCTATAATTTGCTCCAATATACCTCCTGCCCCTCTCTCTCTTTTTTCTTCTTCTGGGATCCCAATTATTCTGATATGGTTTCGTCTTATGGTATCACTTATCTCGCATTCTGCCCTCATGATCCAGTAGTTGTTTATCTCTCTTTTTCTCGGCTTCTTTATTTTCCATCATTTGGTCTTCTATATCGCTAATTCTCTCTTCTGCCTCATTTATTCTAGCAGTTAGAGCCTCCATTTTTCATTGTACCTCATTAATAGCCTTTTTGATTTCAACTTGGTTAGATTTTAGTTCTTTTATTTCTCCAGAAAGTGTTTCTCTAATATCTTCCATGGTTTTTTCAAGCCCAGCTTGTATCTTTATAATAGTCATTCTGAACTCTAGTTCTGGCATCTTACTAATGTCCGTATTGATTAGGTCCCTGGCAGTCAGTACTGCCTCTTGTTCTTTTTTTTGAGATGATTTTTTCCATCTTGTCATTTTGTCCAGAGGAGAATAGATGAATGAGAGAACAAAATGCTAACAGGGTAACAACGACCCCAGAAAAATATACACTAAACAAATCAGAAGAGACCTGAAACCAGGGGAAAAGAAAGGAAAAAAAAAAAAAAAGAAAAAGAAAAAGATAAAAAAAAATAAGTGCCCTCCTTAATAGCCATCACCCTTTTAACCCATCCACCTGCACACCTACCCTCCAACAACCCTCAGTTTGTCCTCCATAGTTAAGAGTGTGTTCTATAGTTTTCCTCTCTCTTTTTTTTTAACTCCTACATTCACATGTTTGGTTTCTTAAATTCCACATATGAGTGAAATCATATGGTATTTGCCTTTCTCTGACTGACTTATTTCACTTATCATAATACTTCCTAGCTCCATCCATGTTGTTGCAAATGGCAAGATTTCATTCTTTTGGATGACTGAGTAATATTCCATTTTATATAATAGAATATATATATATATATATATATATATATACAGACACACACCATTCTTCTTTTTCCATTCAGCAGTTGATGGACATTTGGGCTCTTTCCATAGTTTGGCTCTTGTTGATAATGCTGCTCTAAGCATCGGGTGCATGATTCCCTTTGAATCAGTATTTTAGTATCTTTCCGGTAAATACCTCGTAGTGCAACTTCTGGGTCATAGGGTAGTTTTACTTTAACTTTTTGAAGAATCTCGATACTGTCTTCCACAGTGGCTGCACCAGAGTTTGCATTCCCACCAGCAGTGTAAGAGGGTTTCCCTTTATCCACATCCTTAGCATCATCTGTTGTTTCCTGTGTTATTAATTTTAGCCATTCTGACAGCTGTGATATCTCACTGTAATTTTCCTTTGTATTTCCCTGATGATAAGTGACACTGGACATCTGTTCATGTGTCTGTTACCTATCTGTATGTCCTCTTTGGAAAAATATCTATTCATGCCTTCTGGCCCCTTTCTTAACTAGATTATTTGGTTTTTTGGGTGTTGACTTGATAAGTTCTTTATAGATTTTGGATACTAACATTTCATCAAATATGTCATTTACAAACATCTACCATTCTGAAAGTTGCCTTTTACTTTTGTTGATATTTCCTTCACTGTGCAGAAGCTTTTTATCTTGATGAAGTCCCATCATTTCATTTTTGTGTATTTCCCTTGCCTCTTGAGATATGTCTAGTAAGAACTGGCTACAGCTGACGTCAAAGAGGATGCTGCCTGTTTTCTCTTAGTATTTTGTTAGTTTCCTATCTCACATTTAGGTCTTTCATGCATTTTGAATTTATTTTTGTGTGTGGTCTAAGAAAGTGGTCCAGTTTCATTCTTCTGCTTTTTCCAACACCATTTGTTGAAGAGACCGTCTAATTTCCAGTGGATATTCTTTCATGCTTTGTCAAGGATTAGTTAACCATTCAGTTGTGGGTCCACTTCTGGGTTTTCTATTCTGTTGATCTGTGTGTTGGTTTTTGTGCCAGTACCATACTGTCTTGATCACCACAGCTTTGTAATATAACTTGAAGTCCAGAATTGTGATGCTTCTAGCTTTGCTTTTCTTTTTCAAAATTACTTTGGCTATTTGGGTTCTTTTGTGGTTCGATACAAATTTTAGGATTATTTGTTCTAGCTCTGTGCAAAATGTTGATAGTATTTTGATATGAATTGCATTAAATGTGTATATTGCTTTGGATAGTATAGACATTTTAACAGTATTTGTTCTTCCTATTCATGAGTATGGAATGCTTTTCATTTCTTTGTGTCATCCTCAATTTCTTTCATAAGTATTCTATAGTTTTCAGAGTACAGATCTCTCTTTGGTTAGGTTTATTCCTAGATATCTTACAGTTTTTGGTGTAACTGTAAATGGGATCGATTCCTTGATTTCACTTTCTGCTGCTTCATTATTGGTGTATAGAAATGCAACAGATTTCAGGGCGCCTGAGTGGCTCAGTTGGTTAAGCAACTGCCTTCGGCTCAGGTCATGATCCTGGAGTCCCTGGATCGAGTCCCACATCGGGCTCCCTGCTCGGCAGGGGGTCTGCTTCTCCCTCTGACCCTAACCCCTCTCATGCTCTCTGTCTCTCATTCTCTCTCTCTCAAATAAATAAATAAAATCTTTAAAAAAAAAAAAAAAAAAAAAAAAAAAAAGAAATGCAACAGATTTCAGTACATTGATTTTATATCCTGTGACTTTACTGAATTCGTGTATCAGTTCTAGCAATTTGTTGGTGGAGTCTTTTGGGATTTCTACATAGGGTATCATGTTGTCTGTGAAAAGTGAAGGCTTGACTTTTTCCTTGCTGATTTGTTGCCTTTTATTTCTTACTGTTCTCTGATTGCTGAGGCTAAGACTTCCAGTATTATGTTAAATATAAATGGTGACAATGGACATCCCTGTCTTGTTCCTGACTGTAAAGGAAAAGCTCTCAGTTTTTCCCCATTGAGGATGATATTAGCTGTGAACCTTTTGCATATGGCCTTTATGATACTGAGTTATGTTCCCTCTATCTTTACTTTTTTGAGGGTTTTTATCAAAAATGAATGCTGTACTTTGTCAAATGCTTCTTCTGCATCTATTGAGAGGATCCTATGGTTCTTATCTTTTCTTTTATTAATGTGGTGTATCATGTTGAATGATTTGCAAATATTGAGCCTCCCTTGGAGCCCAGAAATAAATCCCACTTGATCATGGTGAATGATTCTTTTAATGTGCTGTTGGATTAAATTTGCTACCTTCTTGTTGAGAAGTTTTGCATTCATTTTTCATCAGGGATATTGGCCTGTAATTCTCCTTCTTAGTGGACTTTGGTTTTAGAATCAAGGTAATGTTGGCCTCAGAAAATGAGTTTGGAAGTTTTCCTTCCATTTCTTTCTTTTTCTTTTTCTT